>NC_079164.1:16257721-16322721 GCF_947568905.1 Ostrea edulis | reverse complement strand
GCCACAATAGGGGGACAAAGTTTTACATACAAATATATAGGGAAAATCTTTAAAAATCTTCTTCTCAAGAACCACTAAGCCAGAAAAGCTGAGATTTATATGAAAGCTTCCTTATATAATGCAGATTCTAAATTGTTAAAATCATGACCCCGGGGGTCGGATGGGGCCACAATAGGGGATCAAAGTTTTACATAAAAATATAAAGGGAAAATCTTTAAAAATCTTCTTCTCAAGAACCACTAAGCCAGAAAAGCTGAGATTTATATGAAAGCTTTCTGATATAGTGCAGATTCAGGTTTGTTAAAATCATGCCCCCCTGGGGTAGGATGGGGCCACAATAGGGGATCAAAGTTTTACATACAAATATATAGGGAAAATCTTTAAAAATCTTCTTCTCAAGAACCATTGGGCCAAAGAACTTCACATTTACATGAAAGCTTTCTGACATAGTGTAGATTCAAGTTTGCAAAAACCATGGCCTCCAGGGGTAGGTTTGGGGTCATAATAGGGACTACGGTTTTACATGCAAATAGATATGGAAAATCTTCTGATATGGACCAAGGTGACTCAGATGAGCGATGTGGCCCATGGGCCTCGTGTTAAAAATGTGATATCATTGATTATAAGAGATGAATAAGGTGTGCAATTTAACTGGCGACATTTTGAAAAACAAATCTGCACTATTTTTGAGAAATCTTATCGAAAGAACAACTAAAACTGAATGGAACGGGCATTCTAAATCTATGGTTGATTCTTGGATGAAATGTATCGCTAAATGTTGCGCAATAATTTCTTCACACCGTTCAATTGCATCATTTTAACCTCTCCACCTACGGATGAGAACGCAAAAACCGAGGTCCCGTGTCATAGCAAGTGTGGCAAGATAAAAACCCTCCTTGCTCATTGGCCATAAGCGCCGAGTATAGGCCCAAATTTTGTAACCCTTCATCGGCAATGGTGATATCTTCATATGAGTGAAATACATGTATTCTTGAGAGAGACGTTCAATCATGGCCTACAGCGAACGGAAGGTGTGGTGTTATATATTTTAGAACGAAAAAAAAAAAACGAGACAAGGTTTCCGAATACCATTAGTTGCTCGAAAAAGTAAGAGAATACAGATGATAATAAAAGAAGCTAGTTTATTGTGTACAAACGGCTAGATAAGTTTAGGATTATAGCATGGAAAATAGAGGAGGGGGGGGTGTGGGGGGTGTCTCTTTGGTGTCCTGAGTGTCAAAAAATAAAAGTTAAAATGGTCATTTAGAATGGAATATAAAGAAAAATTTAAATTTTCAATGTCTGGAAAAATTATTTACAAAATATCCAAATACCTTATCATTGTACATGTAGACTCTTAATTATGATTTGGAGCTTAATGGTGTTGACAAAATGAAAATCTGAATGTTAGGTCAAAACAGAACAATGTTTGAGTATGATCTAAAATGATATAGTTGGAAGAGAGTAGTTGTCCTTAATTATCATTATCATTATGATGCACACTGTACACAAGAAACATGCATGTGTGCGATGCATGCACAAGTGCTACTCGTAAGTCTTTCCACAACCGTCTTGGTCAGTTATAATGAAATTATGGTCTCTTTGGCAAGGTTCAACGCCTTTACTTAGTCTTCGCCCATGTTTATGATTTAACAGTATTTCACTTAAAGCTTGACGGTATTTGCATGAATGCCCTCGTCTCTGGATAAATAAATGTAGTTGATTGCGGCAATATATCAAGAAATTCCTTTTTTTTTTTTTAGGTCCCCTCTTTTGTATTGAACAATATCGAGCAATTTAACTAAAACAAATAATGGGTTCAACTTTGTGCATAAATAATGATTACTTGAATCAACAGAGAAGTTCATATAGATTGTGAGTGTAATTAATTCTACACAATGAGTAATCTAAAATTCTAATTGAATTTTAATTGATCAGATATTGTGGAAATTTATTTCATAATCTAAAAATCAATAAAATCATTTACTCTATTTATTTGGCAAAGGAATACTAAATTGACATTTTATTCACTACATGCAAGGTGAAGATAACGAACAGTGATGGTGTGTTGATTTTCTAATTTCTGTTGTCAAACGAGGTATACATATACACAACGCTCTATCTGTCAATCAGCTGATACTTTCTACTGAAGAACTTGGTCGCGTTCAACAGGAAAAGTGTATTTAAAAAGCCTGAAATTCTATGACGCGTGGTTTGATTTTCAAACTTATGACAAATTGCCTTGAAAAAATAATGTTTGGTTTTTTTTGTCATCGATATTTGATTTAATTTACAACTTAAAGTTTGAAAATTTTTAAACTGCAAGACTGGTTGTTTCCATACTAAAATAATTAAAATGAATTTACTGTCGAGCCCAGAAGTTTTATAATTAAAGTGGACAATGAATGCAGCCACTCTAACATTGAATGTTGCGATTCATGGTAACTTTGTTTCGCTTCAGTTTGGCGCTAACAAATCAGATGTATCATTGTCGATCGTTTGATTTCCCATTTGTGGACACGTGTGTACTCGTACATGTATAATATGTATCTTTGATTTTGAAATGTCCACGCAAGTGTTATAGAATAACAAGAAACCGCAATTTCAAAGAAATCGACTTTGAATTTCAGTCCGCGAGGCCCGTGTTTTTGACCTGTACTGTATGTTACGATCGGTGATATTCTGGCTGCGTGTATGAATTATTGAATATTGTGAAATACCGCTGTTGATATTAGATTGCATTTCTTGTGATAGTTTGGTCGTTTTTCAATTTACATACTCAACTGACCGACGGTAGAAAAGTCAATTTTATTATGCATTTTTAAAAATGTGTAATACGTAAACGGGTTACGAACATTACATCTGTTTGTATAGAATTGCAAAGGTCCGCATCACTTTCATTGATATCATATACAGTAAATAAAACTTCATTATTATTAGGGAGGGGAGGGGGGGATTGAATAATTTCGTGCATTAGTTATATTATCTTTATTGATATCATATACAGTAAATAAAACTTCATTATTATTAGGGAGGGGGGATTGAATAATTTCGTGCATTAGTTATATTATCTTTATTGATATCATATACAGTAAATAAAACTTCATTATTATTAGGGAGGGGGGAATTGAATAATTTCGTGCATTAGTTATATTATCTATATTGATATCATATACAGTAAATAAAACTTCATTATTATTAGGGAGGGGGGGGATTGAATAATTTCGTGCATTAGTTATATTATCTTTATTGATATCATATACAGTAAATAAAACTTCATTATTATTAGGAAGTCACTTCGAGGTCCACAGAGGTGTTCCAAAAACTTACGTCAAGGGTAACATAAAATAAAGGGTGCTGATACAGGTTGTGTGATAAAGGGCGCGTGTCTGTGTTCATAGCAGGGATGCAGAAATCCTACCGGTAGATTATATAACAAATGTAATATATATATATATAACAAATGTAATATATATATATATATATATATATATATATATATATATATATATATATATATAGTGATTCCCACAACAGCTTCAAAAGGGCAGGGAAAATTAGTACCTCGTACAGGGGCAGAAGGGAACCCTCGCTTGGTTCGGGGTATTAAACATCACATCCTCACAAGTCAATTAAGGTTTTGTGATTTGGAATTGTATTTGTTCATGAAAATGCTCAATGCACTCTTCAAAAAATAGTACAATTATAAAACACAGTAACAATGAATGAAATAAATCTTTTTAATCTGTTACCATGGAAACAAAGCCTGGTGGGTAGTAATTTTATATGGTTTCTTAAATGTTTATGGTCCAAATATTATGTTTAAAGTGAAATTTTTCTGACGTAGACCTTGTAAAGCTGCTCAATATGCATTTTTGTTGCCATAGCAACCAATTTAAATTTTATTAAAGATATAAAAAGTAATATTTTTTGTGTTTTAAAATAAAAACTTTCTACCAACTAGTATAATCTTATAGATTATACTCTTTCTTAGAATTCTACCAGCTTTTTATCCCATAAGTTTGCCTCGATTAGTTTTTATAACACTAATATTCCCGTTTGTACAAAGATCACGTAAATGTAAAACATCACAAAATTAAGCCCATCTGGTCAAAAAACAACACGGGCGATTTTTTTAAAAAGTCAATTTTCAAAAGATAAATTCCTACTGAACATACTGATATACTTAACTCCTGTTTTTGTTAACTCATAACTGTTGATCGAGTACATGCAATTCCCCATCACTTAAAATTTTCGTACGGAAGATTAACACTGAAACTAAACGTCATTTGAAAGTTTAATTGAAGCTGCACGATGTTTCAGGAATTTCTGTGCCTTGTTTTGAAATATTGCACAGTCAATTGACACTGGAATCATGGTTAATTGATATGGATTAAGTTATATTTTACCCGTATATATTAAATTTTATTTTGATACGGTAAAATAGTCTTGTCACACGATCTCTGCGAAATTGAGTTGTCTCTCTTGTTTATCTGATTTACATATCGCTAATTATAGATATTATACTTAATAACTTTTGACGTATCAGAAGAATTTTAACAATCTTCTAGATATTATTAAGAATGTTATTTCCATAGATGAATACTTCGTGTTCGTGTTTTAAAAATGAATTTCCAAGTATTTTTGTGTGCAAAATAGCCGGGGAATCACTACACAAATTGATAATAAAACTGACATCTCTCTTTTGATAAAAGCAGTGAAGAAATGGTGTGCCACGAAATGACATGGGTTTCAAATGACTTTTCTCAAACTGCTCATAACTACCCCTTCATACTTCTTGAGGTACACAAAAGCGCGCGCCAATCCGCGCATCTAGCTAGCTAGGTTCACTTCAGTCATGTACCGATTCTAAGTGGTTCACCGTAAAAGTAAAACGGTAAATGCATATATATAGTGATGAAAACAAAACGGTCACCATTTTTTTTTTTAATTGAAAAACTTGTCACAATATCATACCGAACAAATTTCGCGAGATTGAAGTAGTATAAACTTTTTTTGAAAATGATACCATACTTAGACAGTTTCTACGGATGTTTACCGTAATCACGTGCTTCCAATTATCGGATTAGACACAAGTGATCAATTACGATCTGTTCAATTTACCTGGTCAAATACTAAAACGATCTTCACAAAAGAAACAGACGTTTGTAATTGGGGTACAAAAAGGGGAATTTTTGTGTTGTCTTCAATGGCAGAAGGGCAGCGATTTTTTGTTTCAAATTTGGGAAAGGCCAGAGGGGCGGTGGCAAAAGGCGGCAGGGCGGGGCGCCCCTCTGAAACTGTTTAAGGGAATCCCTAATATATATTATCCCCTTTTTCGGGACAAACGAAAAGAATTACATAATGTGGCCAATATTAACAGAGAATAATAACAAAGCAACAAAAACTACATAAAAATGCACCTAGTAATACAATTGCGGCATTGTTAAGAAGAAGAAAAATAGGAGGTAATCAAGCATAGAATCGTCCAAAACACCATTCCTATCCTTAAAAAAAAACACCTCCTAAAAATTTCGCTCGCTCGAATTTCCTCTGTTGTGATACAATATGGCAGCGTCCCTTGCCTTACCTCAATTTGAGTCATTTCAAGTACATAGTGATGATGGTAACACACAAATACATAGAAAGGTTTGAAAACCTCGTTGCTTTAAATATTGCAGATAAGACGCGCAAGAAAACCCTATTGTTGCACTATGCAGGTACCGAGGTACATGAAATTCACTCAACCCTAGAGCTAGATGAAACAAGAGGAAGATTTGTATAAGCGCTCTTTAGATGCCTTAAATGAGAATTTTCAGTCTGATCGCAACAAAGAATATGACATTTTTAGATTTCGTCATGCTACACAAAATACAGGGGAGAACATACTAGATGCATATCACACACGTTTACGTAAACTGGCCCTGGGTATCGCCCATAGTTGTTGCTCCGAAGCCGAAAAAGTCGGAAAAGATTCGCATTTGTGCTGATATGCGTCTACCAAATCAGGCAATCAAAAGAGAACGCCACATTACTCCTACAGTAGATGATATTATTGCCGACATCAGTGGTTCCCAAATCTTTTCCAAGTTAGATCTTAATGCAGGATACCACCAAGTTGAACTTTCACCCGAATCTCGCAACATAACCACTTTCACAACACATGTAGAACTCCGACGATATAAACGTCTCATATTTGGCATAAGTTGTGCTGCTGAAAAGTTTCAGGATATTATTCGCACTAGTCTTATAAGGCCTTGAGGGTGTAAGAAACCTAAGTGGTGACATAATCATATTCGCAAAAGATCAAACGGAGCATGACAAACGACTGGAAGCTATACTACATCGACTACGAGAAAGGGGCATAACTTTCAATCGATCAAAATGTGAGTTCAACAAGGACAGCATAGAGTTCTTTGGTTACATATTCTCTTTGTCAGCAGACCCTAAGAAAATTGACACCATAAAATCAGCTGAAGCTCCAGCCAACGTAACTGAACTCCGGAGTTTCTTGGGGCTAGCTAATTATGTTTCGAGATTTATACCAAACTTTGCTACTATCGTTGCTCCTCTCAGAGTTTTAACTCACCAGGACGTCAGTTGGAAATGGACTGAAACTGAGCAAAACGCATTTGAAACACTCAAAAACGCACTCATTGAAGACGTGATCGAATACTATGACCCAGCAAAGCCAGCTGAACTCATTGTTGACGCAAGCCCAGTAGGACTTGGGGCTGTATTGACACAATCTGGAAAAGTAGTTGCTTACGCTAGTAAATCGCTCTCCGACGTTGAAAAGAGATATTGTCAAACGGAAAAAGAAGCTCTAGCTATAGTATGGGGTTGCGAACATTTTCACTTATACCTATATGGGAAGTCATTCACTCTGCTAACAGATCATAAACTTCTTCAGACAATTTCAACAATCCGAACAGAAAACCGCCTGCTCGGATAGAGCGATGGAGGCTTCGTCTTCAGCCTTATGAATTTGAAGTGCAATATAGACCTGGAAAAGGAAATCCAGCAGACTATATATCCCGGCATCCTGTAAGCGAACCATGTTCTATGCGTCATTACAAAATAGAAGAAGAGTACCTATGCTTTATTACGTCAAATTCAGTTCCAAAAGCTATGACACTCTCAGAGATAGCACTCGCAACACAGAAAGATGAAGTTTTACAATCTGTCATGGAGAGAATCTCACGAGGTGATTGGACCGGCGTAGACAAAGATTCTGATTTATTTCCTTACATGAGAGTGAAGGACAAACTTCCTATCGTTAATTACGATGAAGGCAGCATTCTTCTGTATGAAACAAAAATCATTATGCCTCACACTCTTTGTAAAAGAGTCGTTGTTGACCTCGCCCATGAAGGACATCAAGGAATAGTAAAGACTAAACAGTTTCTGAGAAGTACAACATGGTTCCTTGGTTTAGGACAGCAAGTAGAAACTATATGCAAGCAATGTATACCTTGTCTTGCTAGCACACAGTCAAACAACATGGAACCCCTCCAAATGACACCAATTCCGCCCAAACCTTGGACTCATTTGTCAGCGGATTTTTGCGGACCTTTTCCCTCATGGGAATACTTACTTGTTGTAATGAATAATCATTCTAGATTTCCGATGGTGGAAATTGTTTGTCATTCCTGTATTTGACAAGATATTTTCTATATTTGGTATACCAGAAGTTCTCAAAACTGATAATGGACCACCATTTCAATCCAGTGAGTTTGCGAAATTTGCCAGCTACTTAGGATTTCGTCATCAGAGAATCACACCTTTGTGGCCAAGAACAAACAGTGAAGCTGAACGCTTCATGAAAACTTTGAGCAAAGCCATCAAAACATCCAATGTGGAAGGACTCAACTGGAAACAGGAGCTCTATAAGTTTCTCCGCAATTATCGTGCTATGCCACACAGCACAACATCAGTGTCACCAGCTGAATCACTTCTAGGACGACAACTTCGCATAAAGCTCCCAGGAATCGAACATAGTTCTACTACTCTTGACCGACAAGTGATGATAGAACGGGACACAGCTCGCAAACACGACATGAAGCAGTATGCAGATCTAAAGAACCATGCATCAAAAAGTGACATAAAGGTTTACGAGTGATGTTGTTCTCATAAACCAACCCATCAGAAATAAGCTTGCTACACCATATAATGCAAATCCAATGCTTGTCACAAAGAAAAAGGGCAGTATGCTAACTGCTGAAATGAAGATCGAAGCATAACACGAAATTCGTCATTCTTTAAAAAAGTAAAGGGATTTGACAAACATCAAATTTATACTCCGCACGAGTTAGATGAAGAACCACTTGCAAAGATACCCATACAGACTCAACCAGAACTTGTCCCAGTGCCAACTTAACCAGAAGTTGTCCCAGATGAAAAGTTGACCAACGAATTGCCGTCGTCTCGACCAGTCCGTGAACGTCGTAAACCGGCATATCTGAAGGATTACCAGTGTTCATAGTGCATTTGAGGCATAATAACCCTCATTATAATCATATTCACTAGGCAGGAAGTCTAGTCAGCAATCATTTTCATAATAATTATTTCATTGTAGTATATATGTTTGTTAAATTTAACATTATGCATTGTTATGAATGATTTTAATTTCTCTCTTATTTGATAGAATGAGATGTATGTGTTTTCAACTGTTTGAAAGATCCCCTCCTTCAGGTCTCTCTTTGAAATATTGTACTTTGTAATTCTTAGGATTGGATAAATAACAAAACACATTGTACATTATTTTTGTAATTTTTTATTTTA
Organism: Ostrea edulis; assembly: GCF_947568905.1. Taxonomy (NCBI): domain Eukaryota; kingdom Metazoa; phylum Mollusca; class Bivalvia; order Ostreida; family Ostreidae; genus Ostrea; species Ostrea edulis. Next base: position 16,313,937 of record NC_079164.1, on the reverse strand, counting down.
TTACACCATAGATTTCACCTTATATCATTATTTAAATTTCACATTTCTTTAAATAAATTTTCCTCTAATTATGTATTATAGTATTATATATGTATTTACACTATAGTAAATATCTACTAAGACATTTATTCAACCGAGTGACATTTCAGATATGTATAGCAGTTTAATGTTAATTGTAGTTTGTGTGCAACTTCATTCTAAGATTTTATTACTACTGCAATATTTCACTTTCTGTAAAATGTATTTTCTAAAAAAAAAAAAAAAAAGGAGGGCGATTGTATTGTAGTGTTTAGCTTTGTTGATTCGGATTCAGTTCAGTTGTCCGTTTTTGGTTCATGTTTTAAGGAGTTCCGGAAAATAAACCCACGAAGTAGAGCAACGTGTTTTCTTTTTTTAAATCTTACAATGTCCTATTCGTCCAAAGAACTGATCCACAATGTACGAAGTCGTAATAATAGACTTAATTAATCTCAGGTGGAACGAGTTAACTAAATTACTTTGATATATAGTAAAGTTAACTCGTACCTGGAGAGATTCTATATTAAATATGCATTAATTAAGAATATATAATCTATAAAATTAATAATAATAATAAAACACCTATTAATAAGAATAATATATGTATATAAATGAATTAACAAACAGACATTTTAAAAGAAAAAAAGAAGAATAAATAAATAAACAATGTGGACCAACTCAATAAAACAAAAAACAAAGAATAAGCGGCCCAGGAAATCTAATCAACATCAGGCATTCCCGTACTGATCATGTCTAGGGTAGATTTGTAAAAAAAAAAAAAAAAAAAAAAAAAAAAAAAAAAAAAAAAAACAAACCCAAACCACCAACAACAAAGAATCACGGTAACTAATAAATGGGGTTTTTGCATAAGCAATGTCATGGTCATAGCAAAAAATGGGGGGGGGGGGGGGGGTGATTCTGTAATCAGAGAATAGAAAACAAATTTAAAGTATTGCCATAGTACTACTGTTTGGGACATGATCAGACGAGTAGGTCTTAATATGTAATGAAGCACAAAATCTAGTAAGGGTTTAGCAAGCAGTAACTCTGGAGCAAGCGTTCTGGAGTTTATTGGCAATAATTGTCAGTGGCGGATTTAGAGGGGGCGCAGCCGGCGCGCGTTCCCCCCCCCCCCCCCCTAAAATTCTCAAATTTAAGATAAATCGCTGTATCTTGTTACAGAAAATGTACTAAACGATATAAGAAGCAATAATTTCTTCCACTCTCGGAGAAATAAATGACAAAAACCTTTGATTTCTTGAATTACGTTATTGGGAGAACTTAATTTTTTCCAAAAAATCCCTTAAAATTTTGATCATTTTATTAATTTCACCTTATTAAAATGATAGAAAATAGTACAAATGACTTAATAGGAGAAATATTTCAAGCTCCATAAAATCTGTAAAATCCTGGACTCACTGCTTCATAAAGTGGCGCTGGATCCGCCCCTGATTGTTAATTTATAAGTATAGATATCACAACACCACACAGAACGCAGAGACCAACCCCACTATTTAAAACAAATACACAGAGGTGTCACTTGGAGGTTTACAGAGGTGTTCCAGAAACATACAATAAGGGCTGAAATAAAGGGTAAAATAAAGGGTGCTGATACAGGGTGTGTGATAAAGGGCACATGTGTTCACATCAGGGATGCAGAAATCCTACTTAGATCCGCCACTTTACTCTCATTTTTGCTATTTCAGGGTAGTTTGTGTAAAACAAAAGTAGGTTTTCAATCAATTTTATATTATTTGCTAATCAAGTAAGATTCTATCATAGCTTACTGACTTCACCTCACATATGAAACAAAATTAAAGGTGCAAGCAGTAACTCTGGAGCAAGCGTTTTTGGAGTTTATTGGCAAATATTGTTAATTTATAAGTATAGATATTACAACACTGCACAGAACGCAGAGACCAAACCCACTATTTAAAACAAATACATTTTGTTAAATATTATAAAACATGCAATATATATATACATGTAATTCAATACAGTACAATAACGAACAATATGCATTGCTACACACTGTAAATCATAACATAAATATTGCAAACTATCCATACGGGATTCGAATACTAATATCTTTTGTTGAGTATACAATGCAATGAATTGTATAAGAATATAATAGCATAAGAACCGGAAATAAATATGACTAGATTTGAATTCAGATAAATAATGCAATGAATTGTATAAGAATATAATAGCATAAGAACCGGAAATAAATATTACTAGATTTGAATTCAGATAAATAATGCAAACAACGTATATTAAAACAGATCTGATTTATCATACAATACTCAATATCATAGAATTGACTTCGCGACATCCTAACACATCATCCACAGAGGCTCTGTCGTCAACATGTTGGACATTATATTAATATTCATTTCTAAATCGCATGTTCTTTTCGTCGAAAATATGTCTTAGACATTCTCTAAATTTGCCACGTTTGGTCTTATGGGGCGGTGTTTGGTTAATAAAGAATACATAGCATAGTTACCGTCCTTTGTTACATTATTAATCGGAATATCCTTCTAATTTTCAGATCAAACATACCGGTAATATCTCTTCCAAATCAAAAAGAAAATTGACGATGATTGACTTTACATTTAAAGTATTACTATAGACAAATACGAAGTAAACACGCTATTGATAATTTCAATAAAAAATCTCACATTCTCAGTCGTTTTTAAATCCGTCTCTCAGAAACATTAATAACGGATGGTCTTTCACATCACATTTGATAACTTTCCCGCTTATTCTATCTTCATAAAACCTAGAAATTAATGTTTTGTCTGCTTCCACGGTGAATGGTGACCTCTGACCTTCGGGACGGACCAGCTGTAGTATGGCGTCAAGGTTACAGTATTGCATCATCTTATCAGGGTATAAAGCGAAACAGGCGTGAAACGCACAAATGTAGAGAAAGTTGTGCCAAAAGACGTACACTCCTTCTCTCTCTTTAGATACACCGGTAAGCTGTGACGTCCACATTGGCGCCAGCTGTGAGGCTTTCAAACGCTTCGTATATTTTTTCAAGTCGCATTCCTTTAGACTGGTTTTTGAAATCGAAAAGTGAGTAGCGACGTCATGCCTAAATTCGTTTTCATCATAAAATCCAATCAAAACGATGTACATAATACATTTAAAAAATTGTTCATCTTTTGATTTTAAACCCATGAAATGTTCGCACATCACTGTTAGTGGCCCTTTATCCTCATCTACAAGATCCCGTGCCTTGGTGTGATCCAAATCCAAAAGCTTTACCATAAGATGTGGTCCAATAGGCACTGCGTCAATCGACATAATATCTTTAACTTTCAAAGATTTACACTGGCATCCATCAGCAGTGCACGCTCGTTTGACATTCTGTAAATGGTTTTTCAATTTGACCCACTTCTCTTTTGAGCTTGACTCACGTAATATTGTATGTCGTTGAGAAAATGGTATTCCATTTCCTTTGAAATCTTTTATGTAAGAATCACGTATATCGGTGCGCAGTCCAATTACAAACTTTGTCCTTTTATTTCGATCTTTTCCTTCCGCTTTGATACGACGTAAACAGTCAAAGACGCCGCTTTTTTCACAAGGATTATCATTCCACAATCCAAACCATCCATCAACAAAATATATCGTGTTCGGAGAGAAGTCGAAATCTTCAGAAATGTCCAGATAGTTAGAATATATGTGGTCCATGTTATGCTTTTTAGCAAACGCCTCAACTATTCCTTTCCCGACTGTGGATACAGAATTTCCGAGATTACCAACAACGTAGATAATTCTCTCAGACTTCAGCGCAGTCGTACCATTTATAATATCTTTAGCTAAAAAAAAAACCAAAAGAACAATTAGGCGCATTTTACATAAAATAACCATACGCATATCAAGTCTCCTAACATGCTGATGTTGCATATAATATAAACATTGTCTGATTCTGTGTTGACCAGATGTGCAGTTCAAGCTCTTGTACAACTGCATGGTATGGTGTTATAAGTATATTTTATTATTACCTAATCTACTATACAAATTAATAATACATATTCTTTACTGTTTTACAACTTTAATCAGCAGAGAAAGGTACACAATATGAGCAGGTGTGAAACAGTTCATCATGTGACCTACTATTACCCGATCACGTGACGAACTGTTTCCTGGTCACGTGAGACACTATTACCTGATTAGGTAATAAAACAATGATTTCATGCCTACTAGGGAAACAATCAAAACTATAGGCTTACGGCCTCTGACAACAGTTTCCCGGTTCTTCGCCACTACCTCGGGACAATAGTGCTGGCTGTTTCCAAAGTAGGTGTAGTGATATTTGTATGTATGACCATTTTGGTTTCATATTTTAAAAAGTTACATAACCGGATGTACGCCAAAAATCACATGGAACACATTATTTTTATTAAAAATAGGTGTTTCGCTCTGCACATAGTAAGTATTTTGATGAACCCATGGTTTTATAAACTCAAATAATGTTCATTTAGTAAGCATATTATCTGCAAGGTGCATTGTAGATGATTTTAATGTAAAATGTCATGATTCTTACTTTGGTTATCAAGGACGCTGTGAATAACGTTTCACAATGGCGTTTAATGTAATTTTATACCTTTTAATATAATTTTGGGGCAATTTGTTTTATTATTGAAAATTGTTTCGACTGCTTTGGGAAACAGTATTGTTATATTTTGAAAGTACAAATTATTATTGTATTATATTTGTTACAGTCTTGTACCCTCCTCGGGGGTTCGGATCGCACTAAATAATGGCATGAAATGATTGTATACTACAATAGGTGTTTATTATTTTGTGTTATTCAAATAAACAAAATAAATTCTACTGTTAAGTGTCTTTCTTATTATTGAATGTTATATGATCCATTAACAGCGCATTTAATTGCAATGTTATATATGCATTTGTATATTACGGAAGGACATACTTGCTTGGACATTCAAACTTCTCTTCGGGTTACATACTATCTATTCAAACATATCTGTAGCAAAATTACATCTTTAAAATAAATCGTCGTTACACACTCACTTTCTTTAGTTTGCCGGCTTAACTTTCTGTAAACCAACACAGATACACCTATAACCAGGAGAATTCCGACCCCCAGTCCTAGTCCTAGTCCCAGCGCCAAACCACCTGGTTCTTCATCCTCTTCATCCCTGCCAAACAAAACAGATGTAATAATCACATAATAAATTAAGGACATGCTTTATTTGTTACAGGATCACCATACCTGAACGTAAAACTGCAGTCTGTGTCTCCAAAGCATACACGATCTACAAAAATAAATAAGCATTAAATTAGCTACATGTGAGTAACATTTTTATTGATATGTTATGAAAGAAACACTTTTGAAATGAAGCATTGTTTTACATTTATATACTTCATCGCTGACATATGTTACGTTAGGACAGCCTGTCTGGTTACACCGAGCCCAGTGTAAGTAACCATCATCCGTAAACACTGGACAAAATTCTACAAAACAAGTCAATGGACAAATCAAACATTCCAGTTGAGTCAAGGAAACAGAACAAACTGAGAGCTTTCAGAACAATTTGCTGTGTTCAAAGTGGTATTCTTCAATAATACATAAGCTTGGTTTTATGTGTTCAAAGTGGTATTCTTCAATAATACATAAGCTTGGTTTTATGTGTTCAAAGTGGTATTCTTCAATAATACATAAGCTTGGTTTCAGTACATGTAACATTATACAGTTATTGACTGGGTTCGAGGACAACAGCTGTTTTGTTTGACCCGAGAACGGGTCTGTTGCCCGAAGCCGTAGGCTGAGGGCAACAGATCCGTTCGAGGGTCAAACAAAACAGCCGTTGACCGAGGACAGTCTATAACTGTTTTGTTATACACTTTCAATTTTTAGGATGTTTTACTAGATGTACATGGTTTGTTGACTTTGAACTTTTAACATTACGTGACAGAGAAATTGTATACATTTATCAACGCATCCACTAGTTTAAAAGAAAACCTACGTAACATCCTAATCAATAATCAATAATTACATTTTTCGTGTTTCTGTTCTGCGTTCCATCTAATAAATTCTGTATCTATATCAGTCAAATCAGAGAACTCGCCATTACGTAACGCAAAGCAACAGACTGAGAACCACGTGACTTACATAGCCAATAGAAATATAGCAGATTATTGCCCGGTCAACAGTTCGTACTGTTGACCGGTCAATAGACCACGAGTGTGAGAATTGGTTTAACAGTAAAAATGTTACTTCTAAATCGTATTAGTTTTATATAAGAAATATTTTAGGTGTATAACAATTGCATTTGATACCTTTCTGAATCATAGTCCTTTCCATGCATATTTCTTCTACGGATACTTTGTTTTGAGAAAGAAAACAATGATAAACGTCTTCTCCCTGACAGAAGAAATCAGCAGACCTCTCTTTCCACTCAGATTCATTATAGGGACACTTCACAGTACCTACGCCTTCTGAAATCGGTGCTGCATCTAAAATAGAGGAACGTCAATTTTTACCACTACACTTGAAGCACATATTATAATTTGGTAGATAATCATAGCGCATCACAGTGTCTCAATCCTTTTAGGTAGAAATATGATTGAATAGACAATGAAGTGAAAGAACGTGTAGTTGCGCTTTTCTTAAAATATATTCAAGTACACGATTTGATCACTGTTCGTTATCTTCACCTTTCATGTACAGTTGCATGCTGTTTTATCTTGACCAAAAGAATAAAAAACATAAAATCATCTCGTTGCCCTATTCTCGATTTTATATTCTTTATAGGATTTATGACATTGATCACTGTTTGTTTTCTTCACTTTTCCTTCTCTTTTAACACAAGTCCTATTTCGATAAGATATTATAATGGTGTTTCTGTGTGTGATGTATTTTATGTATCTATGTTTTAACGAGGATACATATTTGATGTTTTTATTGAATTTCTGTTTCTATGTCATTAAACATAGGCGCGACCTAATTCATGTTTTTCTGTGAGGTCCCCAGTTACACCTACATGTACGTATTGTTTTTCAGAGACCTACAGCTTAAGATGTTGGTTGGTTGTGTATTGTTTAACGTTCCCTTCGAGAATTTTTCACTCTGCAGCTTAAGAAATAGATGCAGTTGCCCGTGCGATAGGATGTGTCCCCAAAGATTCGGTAGGACAGGACTTTCAAAGCTGTGTGTTTGAACTACTTGTATTATGATTTTTATAGAATTATTTTGCTTTGATGTCTACATGTTTTTTATTTCATATTGGACGACTTCGGATATGACAACAGAGGTGAAAGCAAATCTTAAGTAGCGTCCTCTAGTAGAGATTGATACGGTTATGTTTTGTCGTAAAAGGAATATTGGTATACGCAAATTCTTGTCGAAATAAGTGAATGAATTCATTAAACATGTTATCTAGGCAACACAGAAAATGGATTAGTGATTTAGGTCTACTACAGTTGTACGAGAATTTATTCCGAGTTATATTTCAGTACCACTTCGGTCTTAGTATATTGACATATAATTTGTATGTTCGGCGTTAGCCTACCACGATTTCCGGGTGTTACATTTCCAATAACCCCTTGACGTAAAAAAAAAATCATTGTTTGGTTGATGGGTTCACAGGGTATTTCATGCTTTTACGTTATGACCGATGGTTCTGCATCTCCTGAAGAAACATCGCCGAAGTAGGATACAAATAATTGCATTGTTGTTGGAATTGTGAAGCACGTGGAGTCGCGGGGGAGGAGGGGTGGGGGTGGGGGGGGGGGGGGCTCAGCGAGTGTAACACTTCTCAGTCAACTAAATCATCGCACTGACCTCAGAAACATCAAACAGTGTAAAATATTACGTCACAATCAGATGTCAAAATGCTACATGCACAACCTGGAATGGAACTGGTTTTTTTTTTGTTTTTGTTTTTTTATCTCATATATGTTTACATCTACTGTGCTCTAACATCGAATGAATGTGTAGAAATACCAAGGAACATACGCTTTGTGTTATAACACAGTGAATCTTTAAAGATTAATTAATTACTTGCTGAATGTTATTCTATTCTACATGTGATGCTTGTGGATTTAGATTCTTCAACTTAAATGGTTTTGAGTCAACAAAGGCGTTATGATAACACGTTGATTTTGTTGTCCAGTAACATTAAAGAAATTTTGAGGATTTTCTGGATAATGTTGAAATTTTCGTATTAAAATGTGGGTTCGGAATCAAAATACTTTATGATAAGGTTCGGAAAATAATTTAAAGCCATATTCAAACTCGAAAAACCATATCATGTCATCCTCAAGTATTACATGTACCTGTATGGGATACTATTTTTCTTGGATGAAGCCAACTTCATAATGTTATTATTCTCCTTCAAATAAAAAATATATTACCCTAGAATAAGCAACTAGAAATGTACGCCAGATAATGAAGTTATAAACACTTACCTCCTTTCAGGTGCATCGGAGCGAAGATGAGGACAAAGGTTGATGTGACCGGTGAAAGAAGTACATGTAACATTCTCTAACCAGGAAATCAGCCTAAAATATCTCAAAAACTCTAAATGGAATGCGGTCATTTTCACAATAATCTGATGACAAAAATCAATTGCTCTCAGCTTACGTATCACGGTGTGCTGAGAAGGATTGGCCTCAAAAGGCAACCATCAGTGACATTGATAGTATGTCAAGGGATCCGTGTTTGCCTTACTCTTGATTTTGTGTTCTTTATAGGAGTTATATGATTGAATAATTTAAAACATTGAAACATTACACTAGGCCTATCACCTATTAAACGATACATGGTCGGCCATCTTCGCCAGTCCAATGTGAAAGTCTCGTTGGCAATAATCAACATTGCTTGTTCACAATTTTGTGTATTAGTAATTGAGGACAATAAATTATTAATTACTGAGATAATAAATATCTTTCCGGTTTTCAAAAAATCCATCATTGGTTCAATTGTTGAATTTTTTATTTTTCTACAGTTTTTAGGTTTCAAATGTAAATTAAGGATATCCAACGTTTAAAAAAAGTACCCCCCCCCCCTCCAAGACAAACCGTTTTAATAGTACTAGATGACAAGAATTCTGACATTATATTGAAGGACATAGAAATCCTCTAATGCCAAAACAAGGAGTGAATTCATTGACACCCCCGCCCCAGGTAGCTACTGATAAAGCAGTCCATTAAATAATTATGAAGAAATACATATATATACGTAATCAAGCATTTTATGATGAAATATCAGAAAACAAAATGTATATCCTTTCTTTCCCAGTTGAGAAAACTTGGACAAACTTATTTTCCAAAATATCAAACAAAGATATTTAAAGCCCTGCATTTTTCCTCAGTTCAATATGACCAATGGTATATAAATAATCATTAATGCAGTTCAAATTTCTAAATTTAGAATAGAAAACGAAACTAATATGTATGTACAAGCTAATCTAGAATAGAAAGTATTATTTCTCTTAATTAATGTACATTATAATTTATAGTGGTTTTGTTATCGTTTCTGGAACTCTATTTTATTTCCATCGCCACTATAAATCCATTACTTACATATACAATGTATCATGTATAGCATATGTAGTCTTTTCAAACGTTAGAAAGAAGCGGTCGTTCTTTATATATTGTTAGATAAGCCACGTAACGACAATGATCTGATGATATAGACAGAACCATCCTAAGATTCAGAATAAATTTTGGAAATTGTACATGCATGTAGATCATTTTTAATAAATTAACATTAAAACGAAAGTACTATAAGTTAGAGAAAATCTTCCCAAATATATCTTTGAAACGCACGTTTTACTTTTATGTGGTCGCTGGATACTTACAGTAAGTTCAGATACAAACTTCTAGGTGAAAAGTTGAGCAATGGTGAAAGTACATGCTAATGATTGCGTCATATACCTCGAAAGTAAAACTACAGGAAAAACCCAAGACAAGAGCGATAACTCGAAATTCTAAAATCAAGTGAACAACTAAATGGCGGAATCACGGAGGAGGGTGTAACTGAAATTTCGACGAAATTGATTGCAAAAACGATTTAAAACACTTGACTTAGCGGGAGTGTCGTTTTGATCATATAATATTCATACAATCAAATGGACCAGACACAAGTTGTATAAATTAAGGAAGTACAATTATGTATGTTGATCCTGTGTCAATAAACAGACACCACATAACCTTTATGACACGTGTACTGGGCTATCTCAGATGGCGCCATATCATAGACAAGGGGAATGTCCAGCAAAATAACTTGCTTTCTAACACTCTGCAGATGATCCGTTCATCAAGATGATGCAACTTCAACTGTATTCATTCTAGCTGCAGAACTGTAGCTCTCCGACCAACGGGCTATGTGCACATGTACAGGCCAAACCTTTCTTAATGGCAGGGTACATTTATAAATGCTGTTTAAAGATATAGACACAAGACCTGGATCGTGCGCAGAAGTTGTGCAGTAAATCGAAGATTGTTTGTAAGGACTGAATCTCTAGCTAGCTGGCCTATCCCATTTTTTCCCCGTCAAACAATAGATAAGAAGATAAAGAAAAAGAATATATCTGGGTTGTTTGTATTATGGAAGTATGAATAATAAAAGCGTGAGTTGGTGGTGTTTTTTTTTTTTTTTTTTTTTTTTTTAATTAATTACTGTACATGTAATTATTTCTCAATATTTACGTTTACTAATATTTTATTGAAGTTGATTTGATGTTTTATTTTATATTTCTCAATAAAAGGATTTGGGATTAAATAAATTAAACTACAGAATATAAATATAAGGAATGGTTTGCATCGTGGGAATGTAAAACAATAGCAACATGTGACAAAATCCGTATTCTATTCCCTTACCCCCGCTTCCATTCCCTACCCACCCCTTCAATTCAAACAGAAAAGATATTTATTCCTTAAATCAAAACGTTCTCAAAGTAACAATACATTTATATTAAGAGATACAAGTTCTTTAAGAAATGTCCCTAAAAATGAATAATGATATGTTTTAGAGTACAGACAGCTGTGCTTGTCTGTGAGGATTTCTGATTTCCAGTCAGTGGTCGGTATACCAGTACTGGTTTGTGTCAATATGTGGTACTATACACTCTGTGATAGTTGGCTCGTTATTATCTAAATCTGGATCTTCGTGATAAGACGACCTTTGTAGTCCCTACAGGTAAGTCAGTTTTACAGGACGAATTTTGTTATGTACATGCATATAACCATTATTTCTCTGTGTTAAAATTATTTGATTTTAACATGATTTCCACACTTTGAATGCATCTTCCAATTGAAACATGTTAATGTGCTTATATCATTTCAAAATACCACTAGAATAGTACTCAGACACTTTTTATTTTCCATACTTTAATCTGTAAATTTTACACTTCAATTTGTAAAATTTACATTTTAATCTGTAGAATTTACACTTTAATCTGTAAAGTTTACACTTTAATCATAAAGAAGAGTTACTGCTCTTTGCACAATTTATAGAAACAATAATATCTCGCCTAGACTTCGTTCAGGGCGACATGAATATGTATGACTTTTGTATTATAACTGAATTTGAAATAATTAATTCAATTGTTGCAAACATTAACTTAGATATTGCTTTCCATAACCGAATTGTTGCTTGTCTCGAATGAATTCATGTGTGTATTTGAACAGGGGATGCTTACTCCTCCTAGGCACCTGATCCCACCTCTGGTGTGTCCAGGGGTCCGTGTTTGCCCAACTATCTATTTTGTATTGCTTATAGGAGTTATGAGATTGATCACTGTTTGTTATCTTCACCTTGCATTAATTGAATTGATGATAACTTATCACTGATTCAATTAACGAGAGCAACGATTCGTATCAAACTGCGCACATTATCTGAATTGTTCTCTCCATTAATTCAATTATTGTGCTCAATAAGTAAAGATATATTTGTGGGAAGAGCCCCATACTGTATTGGTTTGTTGCGCACAATATAATTGAACATATCTTCAAATTATAATTAATTAAATCTTCAATTATGTAGGTTTAACTTATTGTTGATGTGGCACTCTAAACATTTCACTAAATATACATGACCGCATGTATCTGAATTCTAAGACATATTGTTCCACGGTATTTCTACCCTCATGTGATGTCATAAATGTATTTTTTTCCTTTAAAAACTGCATGCCCGATAGAAATATGTATTTCGGAAGAATGATTTAATAAATGTAAAATTAAATGACTTAGTTTAGTAAAAGAAATTAGAAAATAATATTTTCAGTAATGAAATAATTATTTATTCTTTAAAGGCTATAATTCTTACTTACAGTGTGATGTAAAATTTACATACTGTGGAAAATTTACAGATTAAAATATAAATTTTACAGATTAAAGTGTAAATTTTACAGATTAAAGTGTCAAATTTACAGGTTTGAGTGTGAAAAATGAAAAAGTGTTAATGTGGCACTAATACGCTTCCGTAATTCAATTCCGCTCTCTGTAGACACGTGACCTGGATTGTGACACTCTTCACAATCTTTGCTGTCGGGATTGTGACTACATTTCAATCTCGATATTAACAAGCTCAGGCCATATAAAATTGAAGACTTTGATAAGCATGCATTACTAAGTATAAATACCGGGTGAAGGAATGTTTTATTGAACAAGTACTTGTACTAATATTAAACTTAAAAATGGGAACCAAACATGATATTATAGGTCCCAGAAAACACACTTTAATGTGTGTAAATCAACGGATTTGATTTGTAATGTCTGAACACCATCCTATCGATTTTTTCCTTTAAAAGATATTTTTGTTTATTAGGGACCCCCCCCCCCTCGTTTTAGAAATAAAATAGTTACTGCAATACTTGCTTTAAAAAAACTATGAAACTTCAGCTTCACTGTGAAGGACACGCTTTTGTAGCACACGAATTTAGGACATTTTACGTTTTTAACAAGAGCGGGTATAACCGTACAAGGAACGCATAATGCTAAATGCAATTATCATATGTTTGAAATAATCATCAGGAAACCCAACAATGGCACCTTTAACTGAGAACATGTAAGCAAAAATGTTCAGTTTCAATTATATTGCCCCAGTCTTTGTATATAACGAATTCATTTAGCATATTATTGGGAAGAGTTTTGTAAATATAAACAAACTACTTGCAGAGTATTTTTATATTTTAAATGGGGAGAGGGTGTCTTAAAAATTGCCGCTTGTTATTTCTTTCATTTTTGAGATCCTCTTCAGTTTCCATAATTTGATACAATAAGCCAGTCGCCGGTCCACTCCATGAAGAACGAAATATTGTCATATCAGTTGCGCATTCTTATTGTTGTAAATAGCATAAACATGTAACGACACTGAAATCATTCTAATCATAATTGTATTTTATCAAAATGTATCATCGTGACAGATTCGTGATAATGTCTCAGGGACATTGCATTAAAGATGTTGTCTCAAGAATAATTTTATTATCTGTGAAAACCATCTTACTTTATACTTACTAGTGCTTGGAGGAGTATGTTTGTGAGAATTGTGTGCCTCCTGGTGGTGACATTCACTCGTGGTCATGCTCTACATACAGACATGTCACGGGTCAATGACTGGGGTAATGGACGATTTGAGGGTCACATCACATTTCCCATACACGGGGAGGCTGTTGGAGGGTGGGAGTGCATCGTCACCTTCTCCGAACCCGTAACAGGATTGTCGGTATTTATCTATCTATCTATTCACCTAATGTAATATGATTTTTTTCTATGAATTGATGTCTATAGATATCTTGATTATATGAGACTTGATTATTTGAAACGATCTTCTTGAATAATCAAAAGGCATGGTTTGATAGCTTTAAACCCGCTCTAAACATACCGACAATATGTACAAAACAGTTTTCCAACTTTCAAATATCTCATAAACAATGAAAGAGAAAGCCAATGAACTAGTAATCATTTGTCTCAGAAATTAAAAGTTTTAACAATCAAGCTTTCCACTTCAATATTTATTTATTTGTTGTTGTTTTGGCCATATTGTACCAATACAATCTGTTACAGTCTCTTACATGTCGTATATCATCATTCAACTTTTTAGGAGTGGATGGGAGACATCATTAAGCACTCATCCGACAACAAGGTCTACGTCCTGGTAAATAAACCTCACACAGGAATACAGACAGACGGACAAACGCTGGACATCACCATTCAGGCAAGCTACACCGGAAGTAAGGCCCCCACCGCCACAGCAGAGTTGATCAATCTTGCTCATGACGGCATGAAGCCTCCAACCATTTCCGTCGGTAATGACGTAACTGTATTTCAAAACATGGCGTCTCGTTGTAGATGTAGTGTTTTTATGTAGATACAGTTTTTAATGCAGATATGGTTCTTATTAATGGCAGTAACGATGGTTTCTTTTTAGATGATGGAACAAAGTACAATTATAACGAGGTTCTGATGAAGTCCATCATGTTTTACGAAGCACAGCGGTCAGGGAAGTTACCGGCGGACAACCGGATTACGTGGCGCGGGGACTCGTCACTACTGGATCAAGGAGACAATGGGGAGGATCTCACGGGGGGCTGGTACGACGGTCAGTATCTTGGAATTTATTTTATGACTCAGGGAAGAATGCGGGGAAACATATTGATAGAGTGTCAATGAACGGTCAGATTTTATTTCCTGGAGCAAGGATTTATCAGGGGTGGTGGTGAAGAAAGGCGTCATCTACTGTCATATATAATGAAAATTAAAAACGGTGAATGATCTTAAAAATAAAATTAAAACACAAGACTTGCTAGCGGAGATACGTCTGAGACGGGTTAACAGGATCCGGAAACTTACATTTGTATTACTGTATGAAATGTGTAATAGAGACGATTAAAAAACTTAGTATTTGTAATCATCTAGGTACCAAAAAGAGGCAGGGTATCAAATACCAGGGCTGTAAGGGGAAGGGGTGGTTTTGTTAAAAGGGGGAGGAGTGTTGATTACAAAGGGGAAGGGGTGTTGAGTACAAGGGGAAAAGGTGTTGTATAATGGGGTCGAATAAAAGAGGAGGTGTGTTGAATACCATTCAGGGGAGGGGTGTTTGTTACGTTACATTAGATTATCCATTCCTACTGGTGACGTCCCGTGGGGATCCGGGTTAGAATAGGTCCTTAGTACTCCTTGCTTGTCGTAAGAGGCGACTAAATGGGGGCGGACCTTCAGATATGACCGCAAAAACCGAGGCCCCGTGTCACAGCAGGTGTGCCACGATAAAGATCACTCCCTGCATAAACAGGCCGTACGCGCCAAGCATAGGCCTACAGTTTGCAGCACTTTACCGGCAATGGTGATGTCTCCATATGATTAAGAGATTCTCGAGCGGGACGTTAAACAATATATAACCAACCAGCCAACCTATTGGTGACATTTCTACAGTAGGTGACGGCTTCACACGTGATTTTCTATTTCGGCGGATCACAACATGATGTTTGGTTGTTTAGGTTATCTATGACATGGGTAATCCCAACGGTTGACAACATTCTGTTTAGATGTGCATTCCATCGGGTGATGATAATATGTTTGGCTGTCTATTCCAGCAGTTGACATGGGTAATTCCAACGCTTGACAACATTCTGTGTAGATGTGCATTCCATCGGGTGATGATAATATGTTTGGCTGTCTATTTCAGCTGGTAACATAATTATATCCTAGAAGGTAACAACATTATCTCAGTTGTCTCTTCCAGTGGGTAATATAATTCTATTCCAGAAGGTAACACCATTATCGTTGGTGGTCTATTCCGATGGGTTGCTACATTATATTTGCTAAAAAAAAGAAGAAGACACATTGCCCGTTCCAACGGATAACAAAATTATCTTTGTTAATTCCAGCGGGTGATAACATCAAGTTTGGTTTTCCTATGGCGGCGACCACCACCATCCTCTCCTGGGGACTCCTGAGGTACAAAGACGCGTACACACACAGTGGTCAGTTGGACAACATGTACGACTGTATTAGGTGGTCACTGGAGTGGCTGCTTAAGTGTCACACCGGAACCAACGAGTTATATGTTCAGGTAAGTAAGTTAGTAGACGAAAATACTAGTACATACCTGTTAAATATGTTTAGATGTAGGTTAAAATATTTTCGCTGTAAGATGTTTCACGACACCAAGTCCGCAATTTGGCAGGTGCAATTTGCTCAGCATTGATTGAAGTGAATGTTAGACCAGATCAATGACCTAATCTTATCATTTTTAAAATTATATATTTGGTTATTTTCCACAAAATATTTGAGAAATCAAGTTTCTCAGAGTGAAAGTAAATATTTTCTCAGTATTCATAGTGTGTGTTCTGTTTTAGGTCGGGGATGGAAAGTCACACTCGATTTGGGACAGACCAGAAAGTATGACAACCAGACAACCGGCATTCAAAGTAGATGCAAGTAAACCCGGAAGTGACGTCGCTGGAGAATACGCAGCCGCAATGGCAGCTGGATATTTGGCTTTCAAAGATAAAGGTTAATTCATTGATCTATGAAGGAGTGCATCTTTGTGAACCTACCCACTTATCATTTTATTTTGATATGTAGTTGCATGTTGAAAATTAAAACGGTATAAATGGAATTAAGCTTTTCTGTGATCTCGATATGTAAGCTGCCCATTATAATTTTATTAAAAGTCAAATGAAAAGATAAATGTTTTGTAGATCCTGTATTTGCTGCAAAGCTACTCGAACACGCTAAACAAATAAATGACTTCGCTGTGGCCCACAAGGGAAAATATTCGGACAGCGTCACCGCCGCTGCCGAGTTTTATAGGTAATTATATTCTGAATTGGCTTTATTTTCTCAATCAACTAGAAAGAAACACATACTTTTACTTTCTTGTGTTAGATCGGTGGACTATAATGATGAGCTATCATGGGCAGGGGCGTGGCTCTATAAAGCCACCAATGAAACCAAGTACTTGACACAGGCGGAGACATACTACGTGGCGGGACCTTCCTGGGGCCAGTCCTGGGACGATAAAACCGCTGGCTGCCAGGTCAGTCACAAAACCCGATTTCATCCATTCAGAAATTTACAGTCATCGTCCTGAGAAAGAATATCAAATATGAAAACCTCAATTATGATATCGAAACCCACGCATCATAATTTCCGGACCTTATGGAGCTTAAGACGGCGATCATAATTTTGAATGAGTTTTCTGCTGGGTTTTTTTTTCCAGGTTCTGCTGTATGAAGAAACTGGAAAGGACAAATACAAACAGGACATTGAATCCACTTTCCAGGATTGGATGCCCGGGGGTAGTGTACCCTACAGTCCTCAGGGACTGGCGTTCAGAAGTCAATGGGGGTCACTGAGATACACATGTGAGGAGAAATCTAATTAGATACTATATCATTCTACGTGAAAATCGTACAACAACCATGTCATAACATCTATCTTGTAAATCAAATACTCAAACCTTTTCTATAAATGTTCATCCAACCAAACCTGTCACTAGAAAAAAATATGTAGAGATGAAAATTGAAATAGCAATGCCTTCTCATTGACCGATTCCAAACCCTGTTCAACATTAATGTTACGAAGTTGATTTCCAGCTAACATGGCTTTCATTGCCCTTATGGCGGCTGATGACGGGCTCCACGCAACCAGCTATAGGGATTGGGCAAAGAGTCAGATCCACTACGCCCTGGGGGACACAGGAAGAAGTTTTATGTGTGGGTTCGGTGTCAACCCGCCCGTCAAGCCACACCACCGCGGAGCGTAAGAACAAATTCAGTGTGTTGCTGAGCGATGATGAAAATGATTTCTGACATTGAATCTCGCATCTTATCATTAGAATTATAACGTTTGGATTGCCAAAAGCCAGTTTCAGTTAGTAATAAAAGATGATGTCAAAACTGCAAGTAAAGCATCCACCATTCCAGTTATGTTTTTTCGGCTTCTCATGATTCTTCCGGTTTGTTAAACAGCTCTTGTCCCACACTCCCGGCACCCTGTGGGTGGGCGGATCAAACCAAGAAAGCGCCGAATCCGCACGTGCTGTATGGCGCACTGGTAGGAGGACCAGATGGAAGTGACGGTTACGTGGATAGTCGGCAAAATTTTCAGAGTAATGAAGTAGCTTGTGACTACAATGCTGGTTTCCAGTCAGCCGTGGCGGGTAAGATATCAAATCAATTTATGTAATATACTGTTTAAAAAATAATATGTCAGATTATGAAATGACAATTTAGCTCATGGGAATTAAGGGTTAGTTTCATGATATAATTACTGCGTTATTGATTTCGTTGCAGGATTGGAATCTCTCTTTTTACGCGGGATGTTGAGTTCTTCGTGACATTTTAAATAGATATATATAAATAAAATAAAACTGATTTATTTTGAGTGTTATTACTACGCGAACTAGTACATTTGGATATAACCTTACTGATTTTTCACTATATAAATGAAAGGTGAAAACAACGAGCAGTGATCAATCTCACAACTCCTATAAGCAATAGAAAATAGAGAGTTGGGCAAATACGGACCCCTGGACACACCAGGAGGAGTAAGCATCCCCTGTCGACCGGTCACACCCACCGTGATCCCTATATCCGGATGTATATAAATGTATTTTGCTGATTCCCTGAAAATCATCATAAAATGACATGATTCCCTTCAAAATGGTGCACACCTATTAGGAATACCTAGCAACTTCATTCTATCTTATGAAATGTTCTGATAAGTTCCGAATGGAATAATGAATATTCATTATAAAATATGCATCACGAGTTAATTGGTCCCCTGATAAAAACCAGTTTACTGTAGCAAGCGCCAACAAATCCTGGCAAGTAGGTTCCGCGGATCCAGTATTAACATTTTATTAAGTTTTATTCTGGTTTGAATGTTTGTATAGTCGGTAAAATAAAACGGTTAAGGTGTATCATTGAGGGAGTCGGGAAGATTCCTGTTCTCCTTTAGCAAGCCTATATCACCAGATGCAAAACACAATTCTTTGAAAGTTAGTCATATGCACAACATTGCAAATAAAACTATTATATTTGAAAATGATTTCCCAAAGGGTGCGATTAGTGGGTCATTTAGTTCACAATTTTAGCACCTTTTTCAATGTCATTCTGTGACTTTTCATTGGTCATTCTGTGACTTTTCAGTGGTCAATCTGTGACTTTTCAGTGATCATTCTGTGACTTTTCATTGGTCATTATGTGACTTTTCAGTGGTCATTCTGTGACTTTTTTGTGACTTTTCATTGGTCATTCTGTGACTTTTCATTGGTCATTCTGTGACTTTTCAGTGGTGACTTTTTAATGAACATTCTATGACGTTTCACTGGTCATTATGACTTTCTAATGGCCACTCTCTGATATTCATTAGCCAGTATGTGGCGTTTCAATAGTCATTCTGTGTCCTTTCAGTGATTTTTCTGTGACTATATAGTAAGTATTGCATGCACGTTTGGTGTCGATTCCTCCAGTTGCCCTGCAGATATATCGTCTGCTTTGTCTTTTTTAAGTAGTCATAACTTCATTATGCCATGGAAATAAGCCGGACACATAGCGTTGATCGCGAAAATTTGTGATATAATATACCATGAAAGTTCATACATAAAAAATCTTTGTGAAAGCAAGACAACTAATAGCGTTGAATTTACCTTGACTTCCGAATAACATTGATTTTGTATTCATGGATTTTGTGTTTAGGTGTGTCTGTTTAAAAATCTGTGTTCCTAATTAAAAATATCATTATCATGAAAGGTGAAGATAACGAACAGTGATCAATCTCGTAACTCTTATAAGCAATACAAAATAGATAGTTGGACAAACACAGACCCCTGGATCTGTCTATTTAAATGGTGTTTATGTCTCTCAACGGATTCTATACGCGAGAACATGTTCTGCGTATGATTTATCTTTAAATCGAGGCAGACTACGTTGATGTTACAGGGGTTTCAACAATCTCGTTTTCAATCAGCATTTCGCAGTTTTTATAGTCGTTATACTGATCGAATTTCCAAATACACCCTGTCATTAGAATGCTGTCGGACGTGTTTCATATCGATTGTTGGGTCGTTCTTTACATATACTGATTTTGACTACAAATTAATATGTTTACCTGACCAAGATATACATCTCTGGTGTGTCCAGGGGTTCATTTGTGCCTTACTCTTCATTTTGTATTCTTTGTAGGATTGATAAGATTGATCACTATTCGTTATCTTCCCTTTATCATGCACAGAGATCCTGTCAACTATGCCCAATTTTGTTTACCTTGACAATCCATTTTATTTTGACCTCACATTTCTGGATTTGCCTCTAGCTAGTCTCTGACTAATTTGTTGATGATGTTCTCATCAAACGTCATACTCAGATACAGGTTGGTGAGAAGATAAGTTATACAGCTTACACACATTTTTGTTTACCTTGACTTTCTATATTACCTTGAGTTCTGATTTCTAAATTCTTTGCTTGTTTCTGACTAAACTGTTCAGGATGTTATCACAAGTTGATTTTACAACACGTTTACTTTGCTTTGGTTTACCTAGGTCCTTGACCTTTATGTTATGTGGGATGAATTCTACTTTCAATAATGAAATATTAACTGTCTGCACATTGCAGTGATGTATAAAAGATCATGACATTAATATTCACATCAACAACAATTTGCAGTGAGTGAGGCAGTAAGGTCGACATCCCCTTATTTATTTACAAATTCATTTACTCTTAAGACAGCTATCATATTGAATCAAATCATCCTCCAGCAAATCACCACAAGCCGCTAGATGTGTACTTTGGTACAGTTTTGGTGAATTAAGAATCCAGATCGACTTCTTCATAAATCACATCAAGAATTTCCTCGTTATCGCTCTACATTGACAATTCACACCACTATACATAACAATTTTCCTCGAACTAGATTAAAATACGAGCTCCGTATTCAAAATGATGAAATTGCGGTCTTGCATACCTGCGAAATGACAAGCCAAACCACGGCTGTAGAGCAATGACTAATTGTTTACGGAATTTGTTTTTAAAGTTTCGCAGGTCATGTCCCGAATTATTGCATTTACTTCCCCCTCTTAATAGTATAAACGATTCAGGTATGTCATAATATTGTGCATCATTGCTCCTTATCTGTTTAATTATTAATAAGAATCAATTGTGACTGCTTAAGAATGCTGCGTCTAAATGAAGGGGAACACTTTCCACGTACACTCGACCAATGAAATGTCAACCATTTTCGTTCCTACATTGTTCGCGGTTTCGTGGCAATTCATGTGTTTGTAAAACAAGGACGTATAATTGCTTATTGAATACTATAAAAAGTTTCTAGATACCGCGATTCTACCACTCGAGTTTGGTTTCAAATGAAATCAAAGATGGTTGAAAATATTTAGTCGTACATGTATGTGGAAAGCAAACAGGGAGGATGTTTTGCCTATATATATTTTCAATTAAAACAACAGGCACGAACTGGTAAACATTGGACATTCACTGCTATATAGAATATTTTCTTTTTCATACGGTTGATTTTGATTTACGGATCTAAATCCTGATTCTGGGTCTCCTATAAAATATTACTAAAAAAAGGCCGTTACGAGCATCATATAAAAAAAAGCAAATTGCTTGGTCAAACCTTTCAGACTGTGCGTTGTTACATAAGGCAACTGTTTATATAGCATTAGTGCATGTCTTTTGATTTTACCCAACCCTTTCTGCTTCCAAATACAATTTGGTGAAAAGATTATCTCAGATATCAGCATTCAATATGCGAATTATCAAAATGCACGTATATGATTTCGTTCAAACAGACTAACTCTTCTTTTCTCTTAACTTTTGTATTCTTCATTAGGAAATTTTGTAAGTTTTAGGAAATTTTGTGTAATTTTTAAAAATAATCCAGTATATACAAAGGAACTATTTGATGTTGGTAGCTGAGGCTACTTCCTAAGGTGCACTCCGGCTGTTTACACACATAAAAAAAACAACCTTGGATTTGAGGGTAGTCCTGTTAGCGACTTGAATATTTTTCGAAAATGCCGCGTGAGGTGTTGTTTTTCCAGTGTCGGCAGACGAGACAGGTAACAGAACATTTCTGACTGCGTTGTTAATTATTATAGTATGATATTTATGAACTCAGCCAGAGTACATTGTCAATATTTTCTACTTTCTTTACTTCTTTGCCTTCGTTTAGTATGAATGTCTGTCCGTGTGAATGTGTGAGCGAAAGAGTTAGAATTCTTAAAACCCTGTACCCCCTGGTCAGGTTGGGTTGTAAGGGTTTTGTAAAAGCCTGACTACATACCTGAATAAATGTTGTTAAAACGGAAAAAAATTCTGACTGCGTTATTTGGCATCAATTTAGCAAACTAACTTTAAAAAAATGATTTCTTCCTCTATAGTAACATATAGTGAAAATGATTACCGGTGTGATACCTACTGTGGCGATAGCATCTCTATTTTCCGAGTTCCAAGTCCGAGGTCTATCCTAAATTAATGAATAAACATCGGCATCGAAAATATCGAAGACACCTTTTAAAGGATATCATTACCTTCGTAATATATCAATACAGTTATAACACAAGTACAGCTTTATAACAAAGCTTGCCGTCTTTAGGAACAACCTTATACAGTAAACTGATATAAATTATGCTATGCTTTAAGTATCTATATTTTTATTAATGACCACATAATCAAACTTCTCTAAAATGGTAACTCTTGTATAAAATCAATTTTAAAACAAAACACCTACTAGAAACTACTGTACAATAATTTTTCTAGTATGACCTTGCAGTAGACAGGATTTTTGTACTAAAAATAGAAAGCATTGTTTCTTTTCAATCTAAAACAAGTGCAAAGCAGATGTTCAGAGTGTTTAATTTTTCACACAGCAAGAAACAAAGACTACTAAATAGCTGAAATTGCCCAAATTTTATCAAGAAGAAATTTAAGGTTTGCGTGCAAAAAAGACCATTTCTGTTATTTGTTAAATTATAGAAACGTTTTTGATAGTTGTTATGAATAAGATTAAAATTTCAGTTTCATGATGTTGCAATGTTTCTTCTTTCTTCTCTTCGTTTTCTCTCTCATTTTTAAGAATGAAAATCCTGTAAAATTGTTAAGTCGTACGTAAATTAGATCATCAGGACATTATCTCCCTTGCGTTGAACAGAATTTCAACCAATGATTGACAGAAATAAATTAGAATTTTCACATCATACATTTTCTATCAATCACAAAGGAGAGGAAATGCATTGTTCGAAGACTGTAAAATTTTTCAACTATATGATACCGTCTTTTAAAGAAGACGGTAATGATGATAGTACCACGAGTTACAAGATTGATGTGTGTCCTTAATTTCTGACAAAAATATCAAATAAACAAGCTCCAAATCATCCCATTACACATCTGACCGTCCTTATTACACATTTAAAAAATGCGATGTTAATGCTTCATCAAAAGTACCCAGGCATGATTGTTGCAGTTACACCCTAATCTATTAAATGGAACTTACTTCTAACGTTCTATTTACATTCTACTTTCATTTCTGTAGGAATTCTCAGCTGTTAAACCTACGAAAATGATACAAATTTACACGCATTGTTGAAAACTGCAGCGTGATCATGAAGAATGGTTAATTTGTAAGAATTTGTAAAGACATCAATGGAAAACATTGGGAATGTAAATACAACGTTTTGATTGATCACTGTTCGTTATCTTCACCTTTATAAATTACTTTCTATATAAATGAATACAATAAAAAAACCAATAATTAAAATGTTTTCGCAATAAAATTTTGACTGATCCTTTTCTTTTAAATGTTGGGCTGCTCAGTGAATATCGAGTGGACTTTTAGGCCGCGACAGACCTGAGTCGTTAAGTAACAGTTCCATCGCCTAACGCTCGGAATGAGGTGTGAATGTCACGGGTCCTCAGATATGACCTTAATACCGGATGTCCTGTGTCACAGTAAGTGTGGCACGCTAAAGAACCATCATTGCTCAATGGTCGTAAGCGCCGAGCAAAGGCCTTTTGAAGCCCTTCACTGGTCTTGGTGACGTCTCCATATGAGTGAAAAATTCTCTCGAGAGACGTTAAACAAGATACATGTACAATCAATCAAATGAGTGAACGTTTGACCTAAGACGTCACGCCTCATTTGAGACAATACTACCAATACACAGATCACTCTAGATACTAATGGCGTGGGGTTTTTCGAATTACCTAAAGAAAATGTATTTGAAAACAAAACTAATTCTGCAGAGAAACATTCGGATCTTGCTCATTTAACCAGTGTTCTGTTGTTGTTAATAAATATTTTAAATGCCATTTTAGATAACCTACATATAATTCTGTGGTATTGATTGTTTGAAAATTCTAAAAACTGTTAATTTCTTGAAAATTTATTTACCTGTTCAGTTTGTTACTGATTGAATAATACATATATATAACATCAGCTACCGTTTTATTATTTGATTACGTATCATGAGAGAAGGTAAACTGTCGGTCTCAGGCAACAGTTTAGTCCAACATGAAAGGTAAAGATAACGAGCAGTGATCAATCTCATAACTCCTATATAATTGATTGATTAATTGATGTTTTCCGCCACACTCTACAATTTTGCAGTTATCTGGTGGCGCCCAGTTTTTATTGGTGGAAGAGAGAACCCAGATACAATGTACCTGGGAAGAGACCACCGACCTTCCGAAAGTAAACCGGGAAACTTTCTCACTTACCGGCGTGAGCCGAATTCGACCCCCGCCGACAGAGGTGAGAGGTCGTGTGATTTTGAGCACGATGCTCTAATCACCCTGCCACGGAGACCCCCTAAGCAATACAAAATAGATAGTTGGGTAAACACGGACCCCTGGACACACCAGAGGTGGGATCAGGTGCCTAGGAGGAGTAAACATCCCCTATAGACCGGTCACACCCGCCGTGAGCCCTATATCCTGATCAGGTAAATTGAGTTATCCGTAGTCAAAATCACTGTGCCAAGAACAGTCTAACAATCGGTATGAAACACGTCAGACAGCATTTGACCCAATGATAGGTTGTACATGTATTGGCAAACTAGATCGTTTTAACGACCATAGAATTTGCGAAATACTGACTTTAATCGAGACTGTTGAAACCTCTGCACCATCAACTTGTTTGCCAGTAACCTGTCTCGATTAACATGTAACATTATGTATCATTTTACTATGTGACCGTCTATATTACACCTAACATTATGTATCATTTTACTATGTGACCGTCTATATTACACATAAAGTGTTACGTGTAATATACACTAGGGACCTCCCCATATATAGTCCTCACCTAGGGACCTCCCTATCCATAGTCCTCACCTAGGGACCTCCCTATCCATAGTCCTCACCTAGGGACCTCCCTATCCATAGTCCTCACCTAGGTTGTTACCTATGCACAGATATGTTACCCTCCTCCACGTATGTGTAGTTTTCTTGGACTGTGTATTCAAAGCAGTGGATACAATCCGTCAACATCAAACGAAAGGTTCGAAATATTTTTCAAAATTGAGGTGAAAGGTGAAGATAACGAACAGTGAGCAATCTCATACCTCCGACAAGCAATATAAAATAAAGAGTTAGGCAAACACGGAACCTGTAATGTACCATACTGTCTCATCTTTTTCGTTAGCAAACACAACCGCCACGGTGGCCTAGAGGTAGAGCGTTCGCCCTGCATGCGGAAGGTCGGTGTTCAAATCCCGGCCACGACAGACCTAGGTCGTTAAAACAGTTAATGACAGTTCCATCGCCAAAGGCTCGGCATCAGGTGTGAATGTCACACGCCCTCGGAGATGAACTTAAAAACGAATGGCCCGTGTCACAGTAGGTGTTGCACGCTAAAGAACCCTCACTGCTCATTGTATGTAAGCGCTGAGCATAGGCCTAAATTTGAGGCCCTTCACCGGTATTAAGTGGTGACGTCTCCATATGAGTGAAAAATTCTCGAGAAGGACGTTAAACAAGATACAATCAATCAATCAGCAAACATACGGAGGCCTAGTCCGTTTCGGACACTACCATGAAGTCACGAAGTAACTTAATTCATAACTGTATAGTTATGCAAACTTCCGCCAGAGTTGAACTATGGGTAGTATGGATAGGTATCCCCATGTTTTCATATTTGGACAGTCATGTGTGAGTTATATACATCAACTGAGTAATTTTCCACAAAATAATCTGTACCATAAAAACTTTATTCAAAGCTTAATCTTTTCAAGACAGGAATTCAACAAATAATATTTACCTATTTCCATTAGCAATGCATTGGACTTTGGGCGCCGCCTTTTCGACAGCTATATCATTTATTGATATGCAAATAATCAGAAATGCCTTTTCTCCCAAAACATCATCAATGAAGCTTTAGTCTAAGCAAATAACACATTGTTACGTTATGAGGGGCATGGATAAATCAGTTATATGTATTAGAAAGTGAGTTAATTAGGTCATTTTCCGTGTGAAAGTTTATTAAATAAGTCACTTATCTGTTTGAAGTTAATTTTGATTACCGTAGTACGATTTGCTTACAAAATTATGTCAGCTCTCGCGAGAATAAACGAAATGTATATACAAAAGAACAAAACCGTTGAAATTCGAACCCTGTCGAATTTAGGACCTTGGACCATAAACGAGCAGTGTATATTTCTGAGCTGTAGTAGAATAGAAACTAGAAAACTGACATGGTCAGCAAAGGCCCCGCTGAGGGTTATTAGAGGAAAGTGACATCTGTATTTGATATAGCAATGTTTGGGGGCAGGTATATATGTTAGAATTAATAATATTCAAAGATACATTGGCATGCAATTTTGTGAAAAAGGAATCATGAAGCATATTTATGAGAGACTAATGCAAATTTAAATTACTTCTGTTTGACACACACTCATCCACTCAAACACAACAGTGCAACTAAATCCCATTGTAATAGGGGATTCAAAGTGGATAACAGGTACAAAATATGGTACATACTATTCGAAAAGGATTATGAATTTGACATATTGATGTCTTGGAAAAGGAAATTCTGACATCGGGACTCTAAGCGTTTTCAAACACATTGTCATTCTACATTTTCAAAAATAGAAATCTATAGAATATGTATTTTCATACATACATGTACGTGAGGAAATTTCCATTATTCCTAGCCGAGACATACTATGTATGCGCCAAAAAAATCATAAGCAAGTATCAAAATACTCGCGTAGAAAATGTGGACCTTACCGTCAACAAGCGCAGTAAACACGCCATTACGAGATTTTCACCGACGAAAGCTCGGTAACAGTAATGAAAAAGGTACACTCATTTTGTATCTATTTTGTGACTTTCTTTATCAAAAGGAACAGTTCTCTAAGGTGTAACACGAATTTACTACATAATTCAATTTCTTGAAGCAGTTTCAATTTGCAACCGGATATAAGAAATTTTATTTCGTATTCCGATCCCGATCGAAAGTTGTTGACAGGGAATGACGTGTTTTAATTCAATATACATGTAACATCAAGCATTTTTTATATCACATCTAAAAAAAAAAACTAAAAATATACACATACACAATGTTGTAGAGTTATTTCTTGTAAATTTTCTATTTCAATACAATGCACCTCATAATTCAAATTGAATTATCTCCCTTAAACAGTGGTAAATAGATACGATCATAATAAGAAAGAGGATGACATACAAACAGACAGACAAAGTGACATGACTCCAAAATTTATAGGTGTCCTCCTCTTATTGTAAAGTATTTCTGTACAAAATTGGAAAACTGTACAATGAAAACTCTTTGAGTTATCGTGTCACAAAGGAAGTGTTCATAATAACAAAGATGATGACATACATACAGACAAACAGACAAAGTGACATGTCTTCAAAATCTATAGGTGTCTTCCTCTTATTGTAAAGTATTTCTGTACAAAATTTGAAAACTGTACAATGAAAACTGTTTGAGTTATTGTGTCACATATAAAGTGTTCATAATAACAAAGATCATGCCATACAGACAGACAAAGTGAAATGACACCAAAATATATAGGCTTCTTCCTCTTATTGTACATTATTTCTGTACAAAATTTGAAAACTACGATAAAAACTGTTTGAGTTACTGTGTCACAAAGAAAGTGTTGACAGACAGACGGACGGACTGACAATGTGATTACTATAGGGCTTCCCGCATTTCATGCGTGGTCCTAATGATGCAAGATAACTTTCGAGGTTGAGAAATGTTGTTTTGAAATAACATTTCTCGAACTCGGAGGTTATCCAAACTTCCGCCAGAGTTCGTTTGCTCACAAACCAGACTCTTCTAGTTAGGCATTATGGGATAGCGATTGTATATTGTGTGACGTCACTGTAGAATGACGAAAAAAAACATAAGGTCAAACGTAAATAGTTCAAAACAAGAACGTAAACAACAAGTTTATTACTTTACACTAAAATTTGAACAGAGTTTCCCTTCTTTTTAATGATATTTTGATCATTTTATGTTTAAAATAAAATCCATACTTTTATATATATGCTCTTAATGTCAATATTTTCAAGCTTTAACTACGAACTACTTCTTTAGTGTTATTTGCCCGCGTGATAATCGCGGACCACAATATACTGTATATTGTACTGCGTCACATAGGAGAGGTCTATACGTAGGTGACGTAGTGAGGCCTCGACGGGGAGTTTGGGAGGTTATCCTGCAACATCCATAAAAACGCGAACTCAGTAAGCCAATAACAAACGTTGACGTCGTTATCATGACGTCATAGTGCATGGTAACGTCAAATATTGCCGCAATGAATGTCAGAGGAAGGCGCCAAATTAATTATGCTTGATAATGTACTGTATTCCTGTTATCCTGTTCTGCGACAAAAATAAAGTCTTGTCTTTTAAAGTCCGCATTCTTACCACACAGTACACAACTCACACTGAACAACCTCAATGTTTGATCCACATCTATTAACCATCGACCGACACATTTTAGAGTACATGTAGGCTATATAGATAAAGTTTGATTTGCACGAGGCATTTTCTTGGTGCATTATTTCTGTTCTACCCAGCAAAGCGACCAGAGAGGAGTCGACTATTGATTTTCCAGTGCTTAAACAGGGGCACGCCAGGCTGTAATTTACGGTGTCCTTCATCTCCCAGAGCGCCAAGCACCGTCCGCACACAGTCTCTATAACCATGTCTACGAGTAAACAGGATCTCACTGCGTCTTCGATGACAATTTCGGACCAAGATGTTGACTTGGGGTAAGTCTTTTGGTGGTCCTGAAATTGATCAAATAAAAAGTCATTAAATATTATTTCAAATAATTGATAGTTTTAAAAATTTCAATTAAATTTTTAAATTCTCCATAGACGAAAGCATGGGCTTATTTTGCCGATGCAAAATTTCGGGGATATACTTAGTGTATGTATGAATGGCTATAACTGAAAACCGGGATAAATTGGCAAATTACTACTTTTAAGAATATACACCAAATTATTGCCTGCATGAAGCAAGAGATACCTGGGCCACAACGTGCACGCGAGTCATCCCGGTCCTGTTGTTCTTCACAAAAGATTTTAAAGAAAGATATTTTTACCCTCTTTATTCCCCTGAAATTTTAGCCCAATTTCTATGACCTCACCTACATTGCAAGTCAAATGAGGTCATGATTTAACCCAACTGGAATCCACATAACTTAGGGGTGCCTTATATTCCACTATAATATTCATTTCTGATGTAAAAGTTTAGCCCAAAATTTTATCCCAAACGCAACCCAATGACAAATTATTTTCCCATGCATTTTCAATTAAAACCCAAACCTACCCCTAAAGCATCTATTTGAAGAAACTTGAATCTGCACTATCCTGTATACTTACATATTGATATTACTAACTCTAGCCTGCTGTTCTTTTAAAGAATATTTTTTTAAAGATTTCTTCTTATATAAAACTTAAATCCTCTATTGGGGTCCCATCCTACCCCAAGGCCGGGATTTGAATAAACTTGAATCTGAACTACCTGAAGATGCATGAAACACTGATATAACTAACCATGGTCCTCTAGTCTTTAGGAGAATATTTTGAATCCCCCCCTCCCCTATGTATTCACATAAAAATCCCAATGTAACACCTCCTATAGCGACACTACTCTACCCGACATTGAACTTAAAATAAATTGAATCTGCATTACTTGATAATGCCAGACTATTGCAATGACTAATCATGGTTTAACTATTCATCAGAACATTTTAAGACTTTTTACCTATTAAATATTTTTTTGATATTCTCATGTAAAACTTTGATTCACTACTTCGGCCTCATCAAACCTCCGAGAGTCTCAAACTGAGCAAAACTGACACTGCACTACATATTCCTGATATTACATGCATATCAATGAGTTATTAATGCTCTGTCGTTCTTGATAAGAACATTTGAAAAAAATTTCCCCTATATACTCCTATGTAAAACTGACCCATTAATGTGTCCCCACCCTACCATCGGGGGCCACACCAATTTTGAATCTACATATATAATATTCATACATAAGTTTTGTCTTTTGAAGTCTAGTAGTTTTTCGGAATATATTCAAAAGATACCACTATAATTTCACTTTTTCTTTATCATCTCCCCTTTGATAAACGGTGTGGCCCTTTGAATAATGTTAATTCCCATTACCCAGAGTTACTTTATGGCTAGTATGATTGAAAGCCCGGTGGTGCCGCAGAAGAATTAAACAATGTGTAAAGGTTACAGACAGACAGATGGACGCACAGATAATGACGGACAACAGGTGATCATAAAAGTTCGTATGAGCTAATGAGTAATCATGACCCTGCTGTTCATGACAAAAAGAATTTCATTTACCCCCTAAATATTCAAATATATATATATATATATATATATATATATATATATATATATATATATATATTATATTTTCATCATTTATTTAAAAGTATACATACTATTTGGGATAAAATATCCTCGGATACTCCCTCTTAATTCTCACCAATGGTGCCAGGGGCCCATTGGATTGAATGTATATTATTATAATATTATTTTATATAAGGCATATATATAATTTTTATGAAAATACATAATTTCAAATATTTTTTCGAAATCATAAAAATATCATATACAACGTTGATGTAGATATATCAACAGTAGAATAACATAGAAATTACTCAAGGAATAATATATAAACACTGTAGTCCTAAGTTGACCGTATAGTTATAATGATAAATATTTAAGGATAGTTTATACTGGTCTCTTCACAGCAGTCAAGTTACATTAATTTACAAAGATGTTCAAAAAATTTATGCTCTTTTGCATTTATATACTTCAATACTGATGTATAGAAACATAATGATTTTTTAACATGATTATACATATTAAAAGTCGTTTCACTTAAAGAATCTAATCTACATAACATTTTATGTTTGTATATTCTGTAGGCTATATAAGTAATAAGTAAATTTAAGGATTTGGTTTTATCATTTTGTTCTAGAAAAAACCCAACAACAATGTGTTTCCATTGAACTTTGAAGGATAGATAACTGCTAACAGTGTTCCATATATTTAAAACATTATCACACTCGTAAATCAGATGTTTTGTAGTCTCAACTTGCTTACAATGTGTACATTCATTCTTTACATCTTTTTTCCATTTGCTAATATATGCATTATTACATAATATGTTATTAAATAACTTATAACTGAATTCCGTTATCTGTTTGTCTTTCAAATCTTTAATTTTACATTTATAAATGTTTATCCAATTAGAATCACCGAATATTCTGAATTCTTCAGACAGTAATGCCTGAAAATAAATATTCAAATATAAGACTTTGTTCTCCTTTGTGACCCCTATCCCCTCCCACCCATGAGTTAAGCAAAGTTGAATAGGCATTTACCTGAGGATGTTTGTATATCAATTTGATTAATCAAGGTCCTGTTCTTTAGAAGATTTTAGAATCTTTTCTCTATACATCCTTATCTAAAACCTCGATCCCCTATTATGGCTCCATTCTACCCGAGGGAGACAGATTTTAACATTTTAAAGAGCAAGGTACGGTTTTGGCCAAAATCTGTTCTATGAGGAAACAAACAAGGTTGTAAATGAGGTATTTCTGTAGACATATGTGCTTGTATTGGTCAGCTAGGAAAGCTATAAATAAAAACTTAGATGATTGACTACGGTTACGCACGAGTACTACTGTCCTCTGAAATGAACAATAATCACTAACAAACTGTTCGTTAAACAAATTCACAATGTTCATATATTGAACATTCAATCACTTAAGGATTTTGATTATATAATATAATGCACAATATTATATAATGAAGTTGACAATTTTTTACATCCCTTATTGTGGTCCCACCCTATCCCCAGGGACCATGATTTTAACAATTTTGAATTTGCACCCTTTAAGGAAGCTTTCACTGAAGTTTTGTCTTTTCTGGCCCCTTTAATTGGTTTTTGAAAAGAAGATTTTTGAATTACACCACCATGTCTTAAAAGATTGCCAATTATCTCCCCTTGCATGGAGAGTGGATTCTGAAATGAACTTGGAACGAACTTGGAAGCCCTTTAGTGAGGGATATTTTGTACCAATTTTGGATCTCATTAGCCCAGTGGTTCTAGAGAAGATGAAAATGTGAAAAGTTTATGGACAGACGGACTGGCGGACAACAGACACAAGTTTTCAGCTCAAGTGAGCTAAAAGGGGGAAATACAACGAACAATGTCAATCTCATAAATCCTATAAAGAATATGAAATTGAGAGTAGGGCAAACATGGACCAATGGACACACCAGAGGTGGGATCAGGTGATTAGGAGGAGCACGCATATCCTATCGCGCGGTCACATCAGACGTGAGTGCATTATCTTATTAATCAGGAAAACAGATCAATTCCTAGTCAAAATCCAATCTTATCAGATCCTAAAATACGCTCACAGTCGCTTCTTATGCAGAGTATACGGCGCGGATCTATGAATTCTGATTTTAATTAGATTGAGTCAAAATCAGTATGTACAGAACGGTTCAACAATTGGAATGAAACACGTCAGACATCATTTCACCAAACGATAGGTTGTGTGATATAATAAGATCGCTATAACGATCATTTAATTTGCAAAATACTGGCTTTAAACGATACTGTTGAAACCCCTTTAACATCCAACTTATTTGTCAGTAGCTTGCTTCGGTCTATAACCTAATTATACCCAGAAAATGCAATCGCGTATTGAATCAGACTATATGCAATTGAAATATATTGACAAAATGTAGGTTTCATATAGAAGTTTACACACACACCACCACCACCACCACCACAACAGTGTTGTTGTAGTTGTTGCAACAACAACTTGTACATTAAAGGAGCATAGCCAAGATTTGAACTGAAAATTTTCAAGTTTTATTTTTCCTTTTTCAATGCCTAGAATGCTAAACTAAGATATTTCTAATATTCAGCAAAATTTTTAATGTCAGTTGTTGAGGTACATGGGAGATACAGAGCTCACAAATCTTTGTTATGTAAACTATGCTCGTGCCATGTTTTTGTTTACATATGTTTAATATACTAGTAAACGTTTCGTTTAAAGCAGATTTTTCAATTCACAAGTTAATTCTTAACATAATTAAATAGTTTCTAGTGTTTGGGACATATCATTTTGTTTTAAACATGATGTTTTCTATTAAGCAATCTATATGTAAACAAAAACATGGCACGAGCTCTGTTTACATATCGAAGAATTGTGAGTGCTGTTTCTCACTTGTAACTCAATAACTGATATTAAAATGTTGGTTGATCATTAGAAATACTGTAGTTAATCATTGTAAATAATAAAATTGGAAAAATAAAATTTGAAAATTTTCAGCTCAAATCGTGTCCATGCCCCTTTAATCAAATTGTATAAATGTTCGTCAATCGCTCTCGCGTATGAAGCGTTTCATGGTTTCATTCTTGTTTGTGTCGTATTCCCGGCAGGTTTTAATCTTTTCTTTTTATATAAAGCCGTGTAGTCGGACGGTTAACAAGTTGCCAGTTATGCCAACATATTAAACGGCTATTTTTAGAAGATGTTATGTAGTACATGTTTTGTAGATATTTTATTCAATCATTGTTTATTGAAACATGTGACCCATTCTAAGCTTCTAGTAAAGTCATTAAATATAAATATATATGGCTATTTTTAGAAAAGTTAAACTTGCTAGAATTGTGTTTCAATATAAATAGCTAAACTGTAATTTTTTGGGTTAGAAGGACTTTGCAGAATTACATTGGATATTACACTCCTGGGGACTGGACTTTCGACATCACTATAGACTAGTTTATTCTCGCGTGAATTCATCTCGATAGTGAACAAATAGCGGGCCTTGATTTTTGTAAGATAACACTTTTTAATTTGATTTATTCTATTGTAGATAAATTGTTAAATATGAAATTGTTCACTGTTCGTTACCTTCACCTTTTCATATGAATTGTGCTATTGATTTTTGCTGGCATTATTATAACCCATAACGAAGACACCGTAATATGCGCATTCTCTGTCGTCCAGAGACGGACAACGGTAAACTATTTTACGATAAAAAACAAAACCAAATCGACATATAAACTCTATTTATTGTACGGTTAAAAGACAAATCGACATTCAAGTAAACTTGATTTATATTACGATAAAAAGAACCAAATCCTACATTTTATATAAATGTTTCTCTTTGCCTCGGATAATTGCGCAATGAGGAGGAAACCCACGTGGATGACGACATTACTCTCTCATATACAACCACTGCCGATTCTGAGGATCGTGCTCGGGTCGCAGCGGTGAGAAGCGCGTGCGTTAATCACTATAGAAACACAAAATATACAAAGTCGTTTACTATCAGTTAACTTTTCTCCATTAGATTGATTGATTGTATCTAGCTTAAAGTCTCTCTCTAGAATTTTTCACTCATATGGAGACGTCACCAAGGCCGGTGAAGTGCTTCAAATTTAGGCCTATGCTCGACGCGTACGGCCTTTGAGCAGTGAGGGTTCTTTAGCGTGCCGCACCAACTGCGACACCGTTTTTAATGTCATCTCCGAGGACCCGTG
The DNA here is from genome assembly GCF_947568905.1 of Ostrea edulis. Classification (NCBI taxonomy): domain Eukaryota; kingdom Metazoa; phylum Mollusca; class Bivalvia; order Ostreida; family Ostreidae; genus Ostrea; species Ostrea edulis. Next base: position 16,278,832 of record NC_079164.1, on the reverse strand, counting down.
ATATTCACATCTGATGCCGAGCGTTTGGCGATGGAACTGTCACTACCTGTTTTAACGACTTAGGTCTGTTGCGGCCGATATTCAAACCCCGGCCTCCCGCATGCGGGGCGAACGCTCTAACCTCTAGGCCACCGCGGTGATTAGATGATACTGGACGTGTCATCAATGTTTCTCATTAATCATTTCATCCACGTGAAATGACGTTATTTCAAAACGAGGTCAAATATTATTTGTAAACTCTTCCAAACGCCAGACGTAATATATCCAAGGCGTCCTGATCCCACCTCTTGTATATCCTGGGGTCCGTGTTTGCCCAACTATCTACTTTGTATTGTTTATATGAGTTATGATATTGATCACTGTTCGTTATCTTCACCTTTCATCGTCCCATCATCACGTCCAGTGGTGACACACCTGCAAAATAATTATATACACAAATAGATCTGCACTGATCTTTGGGTTCACCGGTTTCTGTGTTACCGTTTCTTCTTCGTTGGTAGCTGCATGTTCTGCGGAGGTTTTGTCGTACTGGTTTGTGGGTAACATGGGTGTGCATTCCACTCAAACCATGTCACGGAGGAATGATAATGCGGTATCATGGTATCGTGTACATTTGTTTTGTCATGTCAGCATCAGAGTCCAATTACCCTTATATTAAGTTGATAATCCATTAATAAAAAAATGCACACACACGCGCGCATGCGTGCCACTTTCAAAACAGAGAAGCAGTTTATAAATGATAGAATTTCAATTACTAAGTTTTCATCAGGAAAAAATGGGCTCGGTTATGCAGTATGAAATTGTGCCTAGCGAGGGATTTCCACAGCTATTGTTACTGTTGCTCAACACGCTTAGGTCCTAGATTATGTCGCCAAATTGTTTTTATACATTTGCAATTTAAGGCCATTTGTTTTTAAATTGGTTTACGGATTTCAAAATTTTCAAATTCGTTCGGAGGAGGTAAAAAAAAAAAAAAAAAAAAAAACACAACTCAAATGACAAAATGTTAAGTAATGAAAATGAACTTGATTTGAGGTCAATGTTTATTATCAACTTTTTAAAATATTCTCTTCACTGTCAACTTAGAACGGTGGTATATAGTGACTATTGTGCACTTGGCAACAATGCTGTTTCCTTCAAAAATATTATTTATTAAATTAACTTTTTATCATTATCAAATGTCCATTGTTTACCATTTAGTTATGTAAATCCCAAAATAAAATTTCCATTCAAAAGATGGCATCCATGACGTATATAGGGACGCACTAATCACCTGAAGTAATAAAATCCTGACTGACCTTACCAAGCATATACTTTATCTAAAAATTTACTTTTAAGTTTTAAAGTTTTATCTATGAAGTCAAGTAAAGTTATAAATAAAATTCATGAACCCTATAAACATTTATTCAAAAATTCTTAATTTTATAAAAGTCAGATCAATTTATTGTTGGTAGTCAACAAATTTTATACAATGAATGTATTCAATAATGTTAAATACGTTTTCAACCTCCTTCAATATATGAAGAATTACACATATTAATTATGAAGAATATTTCCTTAAAATTCATTAATAGAATTTAAAAGTGTATCCTTAGCAAAATGTATGCCTGGTAAGGTCAGGTAGGGTTATACTTGTTTAGGTGATTAGTGCAACCCAACGTACGTCATGGATGCCATCTGAAAACAAGTGTTTGTTTTTATTTTGGGATTTACATATCTAAATGGTATGCAATGCATAACTAATGCTAATTAGAAGTTAGTTTCATAAACAGATAACTTATTGGAAGCAGAAAGCATTGTTACTAAGGTGCAGAATAATTGTTAGCACCGGCTGAAGTTGACTGATATTCCACACATGACTATTATGGACTGTCCCGAGATTAAGGCTATGGGGACCGCTTTAGATCCGCCACTGATGACATGAAACAGAACTAGGGATATTAAGGTGACATTTGGAATCGCAAAACACACGGTCATATACATCAAGTATACAATGACCATTAGCAGACAAACAATATACTATTTTGTTAGCTTAAAAAAGACATTTTTCACATGTTGGTTGTTTAATATGATTCTAATTAAGCTTGTTAGTGAATGCATAAAATTATTTTCGTAGCACCACTGATATAATACTGTCGTTTAAAAGGTGATTGCTTATCTTCTGGTTTTTGTGTTCATTTTGGGATGCAAAATTAACATAGCAATGTGTCTAAGCACAGAGTCATGACAGCGGTCTGTTTAAGCACTCCGGTGATATACACAGCTGATGTACATGTCAGGTCGCACGGACTTCAACAGCTGCGGTTCCAGAGTTTACAAAGCAGAACAATTTTTTGAATCCATGTTTTACGTTGAAACACATTTCCAAATAATAATACCGATATCTGTTAATATTATTTTGTAAATCTTGATAATTTATATCAATTTGTCTTCAAGTTTGTTTGCAAACTATACTATTCTACTCCGAGAAATAGCCCTTTTTGATGAATCATTCAAATGAGGTGATTTGAGTAATATAGACACACATATTTAGGCAGTGTAAAACTCTGTCGTGTCATATTATGTATATTGTCAAAATTTCTTTTTCTCATGGATCAAATTGATTCAAATGCCTTATCACATTTTGTAAAAACGTTCATCGTACTGTGTGTTTGTTCCATTTCATGACAGTCGCTATCATTGATGTGAAAGAAACACTCGTAAGTTGTCGGACTTGGTCTAGGACCCTCTTGTATGTCTCTACAATGAAATATGTCCAAGCCATGTCTAATGAATATCCTTTCCTGTGTGTACAGTGCTTCTCATATTTTAAGGCTATACACCATTCCTACCAAGGGTTGGAATCCATTGTTTGTCGTTTTAGTCCTCTTTCAAGTTAAAAAGAAATCTCTCGATATACAACGCAAACTTGTTGAGATGTTAAGCACTCCCCTGGGCCTTCTCATCTTTCTGTTAGTGACGTGTAAATCAACATATCAAATTCCAGATTCTGAGAGTGAATGTATGCTTAAATTGCTTCTCTTTTCCAACAACCACCATTATGAATGGTCGGATCTGTAAAACCTTTTCCTTTCAATATTAACAGTACCGTTATTCATGGAACATTTTTCTTCAACTTGAGGCAAAAAGTCTTCCGGCAAATAGTCTGCTTGGTTACATTAAATTCTGCTGGACATTGTGATTCTTTCCATTTCTCTGTGGATAATTTACAGGAACGAATTTCGAAATTAATGTTTTGTCATCTTGTACATGTGTAACTGCCCCTTCCAGTAAATTCTATATTCAGAATATAAGAGTTTCCACTCACTGGAACCCTATGGTAGGGCTAAAACTTCAAAGTAATAAAAAAAACTTACTTTTACTCATGACCATTTTGCAGATTCGCTGGTAGCCAGAAGGAGAAATAAATTTTAACATAATTCTGAAATGCACTGTTCGTTATAATGACCTTTTCATTTAATTGGGTCACAGAATGGCGTTAAATGAACAGATTAATGAATGAATAAAATCAAAGATTAAAAATATGTTCATATGACGTATCAAGGCCATGAAGAATGAAGATCCAATTTGTCACTTTTTGTCACTCAATTGGTGAATGAAAGGAATCACTATAACTTAGAACGACATTTGAATTACTGATGGGATATGAGGAGAAATGAGAATACTTGATCATGTGATACGTCATATTTGTGAGACAATGACATTATTAATTACCTGTAATATTCCTGGAAAATCCAGTCCACGGCTTCGTCAAAGTGGTTTTAATTCTATTTCATTCCCGGGTCACTCTGGGGCCCGGATTCCGGGGTAATCAGACTTCAGCGACTTCTTATTTGGTTTCGGTTTCATTTATTAATATGTATTCCATCTATGAAAATGACCCTATGCGCCGAAATGCGAGAAATCTAAGAGCATCAAAGACCATTTTGGGAGAGAATAAGCTCTTCGAAAAACGGCGACTTGGGAACATGATTTTGGTATTCTGCGAATATCCTATATGCAAGGTTTTAATACTCGCAATCACAACAAGTATTGTGCTCACATGTTATACACGTTTTTGTCCATTCATAAAACTAATCTGATTTGAATATTTCATTTTATACCACGTAAGCATTTATATCCATTCCTTTTTTAAATACACTGTATGTTTTCGTTGTAGTATAAAACATACCAGGAAGAACTCGGGCTCCCAGCGTCTCTACTACCTCCTGGGTCTGGTTCTGATCGCCATCATAGCTGTGTCGGTGGCCCTCGCTGTGGTCGTCACCAGAGAAGACGAGGACGATAATAAACAGTCAGTACAATCTGGAGCTGAGGCAAGCAACCAGAGGAATAGAAACATCCACCCGACAGCAAGCGTTAAACCGACAACGACAGCGGCGATGATGAACGATTCAAACATCATCACGTTAACGAGAGGTGTGTTGGACATGAAGTGATTCTTGTTAACGTTTCTGTTAACCTGCATTCACCTCTGAATATCCCTGCCAAGAAGACTTTGGTTTACTTTTAACGGTTGTTTCCCCTTTTCATTAACATGCGTATTTTCTAATGTTTCATTTGTTTTTGCATTTATAGAAGTCTGTAACTCACCTGAATGTGTGCAGGCAGGTAATGAAAATTGATATATAGACTTTTTTAAAATTAAGATTTGCAAATCTATTTCATATTCGCATTTTTACACAAGATTTACCCATTGCATTTCAGCTGCAATATTACTAGACTCCATAGATACTTCAGCGGATCCGTGCGATGATTTCTTCCAGTACGCATGCGGGCAATGGCGCCGAAAATATGTGATTCCGGAAGACAAGGCAATCACCAGCGTATTCTACCATTTGGAAGACGACATAGCCATTACGCTCAAATGTATGTTTCTATTTCCTTCCTTCTGTGATATCTTTTTAATCTAAATTCAAAACTATATACAGTGACAGGTATTTGTTTTCATTGAATTAATAATTTATTATTTTTGATAAATAAACTCCTGATTGATTGATTGATTGTATCTTGCTTAACGTCTCGCTCGAGAATTTTTCACTCATATGGAGACGTCACCAAGACCGGTGAAGGGCTTCAAATTTAGGCCTTTGCTCGGCGCTTACGGCCATTGAGCAGTGAGGGTTCTTTATTAGTGTGCCACACTTACTGTGACACGGGGCATCCATTTTTAAGGTCATCTCCGAGGACCCGTGACATTCACACCTGATGCCGAGCGTTTGGCTATCGATAGAACTGTCACTTAGGTCTGTCCCGGCCTTTCGGATGCGGGGCGAACGCTTTAACCTCTAGGCCACCTCGGCGGTCATAAACTCCGGAAATAAGAGTATACAAGTTAGGGGTATACACCAGTTTGAGGACATAAAATATTGCCGACTTCGTGAACTTCAATACTCAAAGTAATTGTGTATACCAAGCAGTTTTATGTGCTATAAAACTGCTTCGTATAGCACAATTCAAGTACCAAGCAGTACTAGTAATATGCATGTAGTATAATGAATGCTGAAAAGCAATATATTTATCCCATTTTCCCCCGCTATAATTCATGACAATTTTAGTTTGCTCAAATGGCGCCTATGATTTAATTTCACATGTCTGTGTTTGTATTATACTTCAGCATATTTGTTCATTACTCAGCAAACGATAGATGGTTACTAATGTAAAGTTTTACGTATATTGACAGATTTACTGGAGAAAAAGACAGACGCAGATGACATTGAAGCAGTTCTGAAAGCAAAAAAGTTGTACAGATCGTGCATGGACTTAGGTAGGTCATATATAACGTGTTAATAATAAGTGTTGATACCAAGTGGATTTACAGGTTGTTTGTTAAAAGAATGGGAATTGATATAAATATTTTTTGAGTAAGGAAATGACATGTTATATGCATGGTGTGAAAATGCATATGTTGAACCGACATTCTTCTATTTGTTTTTCCTTTATGTTCGAGTAAACTTAAACATCAGAAAGAAAACTGCACAGCCTAATGAAAACGTTGTTGATTGGTAGTAATTCAACTTTGTTAATACTCAGTATAAGATATCTCTTACGCACACATAACCCTCATCGAGGAAATACCATTTACTAAATGAAAAGCGGATAAGAATTTGATGTAACAAATGCTGTAGTAATTAATTTCTTGATACAATCATGAATATTTGTATGATATTGAAGTTCAGCATTAATAAAACTCTACACATGTCCCATTTGCTAATAAAGAAAAAACAACAACAAAAAATTCATTCACTGTCTTTTAATTCTAAACGAACGTGAAATAAATACGAGTCATATAAAATATCTTATCTTCAACTATTTAAATAAAAGTGTATTTAAAAGTGCAGTTGTCTATCATATTTTGACATGTACAGAGTTTCGTAATTCATTAAAAGGTTACCGAGGTCTCTAACTATATTTTTCTTCTCAAAGCCACATAACTAATTGCTATTATGGCTACATTTTATAATTCGGGTATGATGAATTCTATTTTTATGGTGCGTTGCTTTGGTCTGTCTGTCTCATGGGATGGGGAAGGGGCAACAATCTCTGAAAATGTTGTATTGATCCCTTGATAGCTTTCCTATTCTCTGTTATATTCAAACTTTGTATGTTGAAATGCATGTGGTTTAACCATACACGTACGTGCATGTGACAGTATGTGTCAAATTCTGAAACCTCATATAGCGAGCATGCGTCTGTAATGAAATTTATTTGAGAATTTACTAAATTCGAATTGTGGTATTCATGACCCACGAGTCAGACTCAGAGTTTCAAGCTCATGAATTGCAATAAATCTTTAGAAATCCTTCATTTTTTTCTCTTGAAAATTTAGTAGTTATACTAGGAGTATAGTTATAGTTTACACGGTAACTTCTAACAAAATTTCAAGGTTATTTGAAAATGGGTTCAGGTTTCAGGCCAGGGCTATATAAAGTTAAGATAGCAAGCAGTGATCATTTTTATAAATCTTACAAAGAATATAAACTTACGAGTAGGGCATAAGGGATTCTTAAACACACCAGAGGTGGAATCGTGTGTTTAGGAGGAGTAACCATCCCTTGTAGACCGGTCATATCCGCCACGAGTCCTATATCAAATGGCGTAATCTGTAGTACAAAAAAAAAATCGGTGTGTAAACAACGGTCTAACAATTGGTATGAAACAAGTCAGATAGCATTTGATCCAATAACAGGTTGTAATCGTAAATTAGATCGTTATAACACCCATATAATTTGCGAAATGTAGACTTTAAACAAACACCTGCAACGTCAGCGTATTTGTCAGTTGCCTGCCTCGATTTAAAATATGATCACGCGCTAAACATGATCTTGCGTAACGAATCAGTTGAGAGACACCCATACCATATGCAGGTTACAATGGAATATTGCTGCATAGATAGGGAAGTTAACGATGCAGGTTACAATGGAATATTGCTGCATAGATAGGGAAGTTAACGATGCAGGTTACAATGGAATATTGCTGCATAGATAGGGAAGTTAACGATGACGACGTTATAGCCACCATGTTTGTCATAAATTAGATTTGGTAGTTTGCCGTTAACATCTATGTTCAATAAAAATATCCAAGTATGAAGCGCTGTGGAAGACTCGGTGGCGTCCTTAATTTTCACATTGACCTATATGTATATGAATGGAAAGTGAGCATTGTTAATAGATAAAACGTCCTCGATATATCTAAATATCGCAGCAAGATATTTTCTCTTCTCTTGCAGAAGCTTTGGAGCAAATTCTATCTCGTAAAAATATTTTTATTTTAAAAAAAAAAAAACAACAGGTCATTTAATAAAAGAGCACAATTCGTGCACATGGGAATTCCAACAGAGTGTCGGAAGACCTGATCACCAAATACTACAAAGATATTTTGAATGAAGAACTCCGGCATTTTTTAAATATCAACTTCAGAGTACTTGTACGTAAAATCAGAATGGTGTTTAACGAATTAATAATTTAGATGACTATTCAAAAGATACCAATATCTCCTTTTTCCATTTTTTTATATTGAAAAACCATGTCTATGATATCAAAATACTAGTCTTTAATTTGTCGTAAGGATGGTCGTGATCAATAGGATTATGCATCAATAGGACTGTCACTAGTTGCGTGTTGATTTTCACGAGTTTTTACTTTCTTCTCTGAGAGTGAACAACCCATTTTAAATTTCTTCGCTGTATCATGGAATTAGTTAACAACTTTGCAAATTTCATGGTGCTTTCTCCCAGGGTTGGGAAGAAAGAATATAAAAATTCTGCAAAATTTAGTTTTCTTTTCTACCATTTTACAAACTACATGTATGCATTGATTAGTATGCTGTTTTAATGAACAAGGACATGTTCACCAAAGTTGAATAAAAAGAAGACCCATTGTCAGGGACTTCATGCCTCGTAGTATATACATTTAAGCGCATGTTTACGCACTCTCAATACAGCAAAGATAATGTTCAAATCCGTGCTTACCACTGAACATTTACTATTATGTATACTACACAGTTACATGTATAGCAAGCTGATGAAGTCAACTTATTACGAAGGTTTTTTTTAAGTGCGGCGATATTGTACTCTTGATTAGTGCCATAAAACTGTGGATTGACCGAAATCAGCATGTTACAGTCGCTGTCTTTCTTCAGACGTATATTCGAAAACGAGGTTTACATGATTGCTGCACACACTTGTATTTCAACCGAGAATCAACCATGTCAATTTTATCCTACACGGATTGTGATGCATATATTTAATATTTACTTTATTCTAACAGATGAAACCCGGAAATCACAATAAAATGATGTTACATAGAGGAAGGACTTTTTAATGCGTGTCTGAATTGTTGCGCACATGAATTGCATGGACAATATCTTAAATTGAAATGAATTTAAGAACAATTTTTAAAATATTGCGTGCATTAGTTACTAATATTCAAAACTTATTTCTTCTGTAAGATCAAATTCAAGCATCGAAAAACAACGGCTTCTCGTACTTCACGTCGTATTATCTTAAGTTGTAAACTGGCCTAGATCTGCCAAAGCGTGTGCACCCCTTTTCTCTCATGTTTGCTATTTCAGGGTAGTTTATCTAAAACGAAAGTAGGTTTTTAATTAATTTCATGATATTTACTAATCAAATAAGATTTCATCATAGCTTACGGCCTTCACCTCACATATAAAACAATTTTAAACGTGCACGCAGTAGCTTTGGAGGAAACGTTTCGGAGTTTATTTGCAAAATCTGTTATAAGTATGTAGATGTATTATATGATCATTTCAGTGGAAAACTTTACGTATAATAAACTGTGTGTTTGAATGATACATAATGTATAATTAAATAAGACTAATTATGTTTTAAAGTCTGGTAATCAATAAATCCCTTGAAATACTCCAGAGAGTAAATGAATGATGAATAAGTTAATATTGATCTAATGGTTATTCAGCAGTAACATTGGAAGAAAAAAACACTACAATTGCAAGCAAACTCTGGATCTTTCAAAAACGGTGCCAGAAAAGTTTACAACATGTGTCATCATTGGTTAAATTTTTTTCACTCTGTTCCAATCATCGCTTGCGGAACTGATTGCGTTATTTTCACCTTCAAATAGCGAGACAAAATCACAACAAAACCCCTCTAAAATTGTCTATTGATGGAATATGTGGCTTTGAATCTATATATGGTGCTAACACGTCGTCAAAAATCAAACATTTTATCTGTTTGCAAATTGTTTTACTTCCCATTTAAGATTTTTCCCCCACTTATATAGTGACGCCACCTGCTAAAAGTGAAGTGCAATAAAATTTTATCTATCCATGGCGCTATAGACCGTAGCAATGAGAGTTCTTTATTGTACCAGTGCTATTAAAATCAGGACTATAATTCTTAATTTACATCACATTTTCAAGATGAAATTTACATTCATATCAAAATGTAACGTGCGTAAATATGTTTTTCTGGTTTGGTGTGAAAGTTTCTCAACAATGTTACTTTATACCGTTTGGGTGCATGAAATGGAACATCAATAAATCTAGTGAAAGTAAATTTAAATATCAGTTAGGTAGTTATGTAAGCTATAATAAAACAATAGAATCAAATATTTTATCAAAGATGAAATCGAGAAAGAAAACTTGACATCTGCACGGAAGATGATACAGGACCTTGGCGGCTGGCCGGTGTTGCACACGGACTGGAAAGAAAACAGTTTTAATCTGACCAACCTTCTTACAGCCATAAGGCAATACACCAATAGTCCTCCTCTCATGGATATGCATGTCCTTGCCGACTCAAAAAACCCATCAAGGAACATCCTTTATGTGAGTGCTCATCAATAGTAATATTTTAAAAGTCCAAATTTATCTTTTAACGCCAGTTATTCTTGTTTGAAATTCGAAAGTTCAACTATCAATACATACATGTATACCCTAAACAAAAATCTAACGCGTGTAAATGACGAGCTTTCACATAGTGAAACAAAATAATCATTATAATCCTGTGCACTTGCGCGAGTGTAGTGAAAGCTGGCAATCTTCGTTATCAGGTTTTCAAGTAACATAATTATTCATAATGACTAGATTGACCAGCCTGCGTTGGGGTTACCGACCAAGGACTTTTTTCTGAAGGGCAGAGACGATAGCAAGCTGTTGGCGTATGAAAAATATGCCACAGAAATGGCAATTATCTTCGGCGCAGACTCTGTAGCAGCAGCACATGACATGAAAAAACTTGTAGACTTTGAGATAGATATAGCAAACGTACGTAACTGTCAATCCACAGCCTGTAAAATGCTTTGACATGAACTATCCCATCGGGCAAGCTTCCGGTGAATAGTGCTTACAGTGTACTTTCGGGTTTGATAGAATAATTGTATCCTATGTTACAGGCCACTGTATCGTATGCCGATAGATGGGACAAGGAAAAACTTTACAACAAAATGTCAATTGAAGACCTCCACAACAAATATCCCAATGTGAGTAAAACGACATGAGATCCCTAATTTTCATGGGAAAATTCCCTGGAAATGATACTGCTATATTGAATTAATGTGTTCAGTTTTCTTCATACTATTCATATCTTCTTTAGTTTGAGTGGTTACAATATTTTGGTGCGACGTTGGGACGACACGATCTACAAATAACTGTGAACGCGTCCACACCTGTCATCAATCGAAATCCTGGTTATATAGACGAAATAGTGAATAAACTCCACACAAAAGAAAAAAGGTTCAGCTTCAAAATCCGATATATAACGTCAATATACAAGCTTTTACATAATACTAACAGTGATGATATAGTGTTATAGAATAACTCATTTTCTTGCGTTCAGATTTTCGATGGTTTGGGACAATATGTTTGTGGGGACTTTATTCTCTGAATGAAGAGCTATGTAAAACATCACAAATACGTACAAACGTTTTAAAAACATACGGGAATTACTACATTCCCCATCTTTTCAAATTTCAGAACAGTACAGAATTACGTCATTTGGCTTACTCTCAAAATGATGTCAGGAGCAATGCCACAACGAGTTCAAGATGCGTACGGCGATTACAGAGAGGTACACTTGACTGCTGTCTATATATATTTGTATCTTTCTTTTTAAATGTAATAAATACCCTAGTCTGTGGGTTCCTTCTTTATTCGTGTAGGCTTTGACTGGCTCTGCAATACAGCCTCCTCGCTGGAAAGTTTGTGTAGGTGATGTCAACGAGAGACTCGGCCTGGCTATAGGGAAACCATTCTTGGAAGAAATGTTCGATAGCAAGGCTAAGTATATGGTAGGTCAAGTTCCTTATTAGTCACTACAAACCAAAATCATAAGGCTTAGAATAAGGAAGATTCTATATACAAACCATAATTAAGAAAGACTACAATTCTAATGCAGCTACAATTCTAATGCAGTCGAAGAAAGATTTTATCTGGTCTTTACTGCTTTCAATGATTCAGAATTTTTTCCTGGTCCTTTCTACAAACCTTAATAAAGAAGATTTAAAATAAGGAAAGTTCTGTTAGGTCATTCTTACAAACCATAATCGGGAAGGTTTTGAACAGTTTCATCATTAATACCATCCATATCGGGGGTGTTTTAAACAAGGTCGGTTGTATGCAAGGTGAAGATAACGAACAGTGATCAATCTCATAACTCCTACAAGCAATACAAATTAGATAGTTGGGCAAGCACGGACCCCTGGACACACCTTACTACAAACCAAGATCAGGAAGGTTTTGAATAAGTTAAATAGGAAGTCCTATTTGGGCTTTAGTACAATCCATAACCAAGACGGTTTTGAACAAGGATAGTTGTATTTGGTCCTTACCATAATCCATAATTAGGACTCTTAGAGCAAACAAGTTTCGATATTTATGGTATTTGCTATAAACCATAATCATGTTTGATTTAAACAAAACTTACATCTGGCCCCTAAATGCTTTTAAGCATTAACATACAGACCATAATTAGGGGGAAAGTTTTGGGGCACACTGCGAACTGCAAAAAGTAGTACTAGTGAAGTTCTAAGAATTACAACGAACTTCAATTACCACACAATGTATGCTTAAAATAAGGGCCGTTTTGTCCCAAATACACACTTCTGGGTAGGTTTCGTTTGTATGTTACCATCGTTTTATTGTGTATTTCATTTTGCTGTCTGATGTTTTGTTCATCAAGTTGTGCTTTTAAAGATTTAAAATACATGTACGATGAGAATGCAGGACAAATTGTCGCACATGTAATTCAACATCATGTCAAATCAAATCAAGATTACATTGGTTATATCTCTATATGAATGCTATATATGAGAGCCACCACGACAAAACCAGGCTTGTTGAGTTTTACGTCATAATTGAGAAAACGACGTTAAAATAATTGTAAAATATCACGTTATTTTTGTTGTTTTTTATCACGCTGTTGATCATGTTGACACTGTTCTCCGATTTGTTTGGTAATAAAACGATATGATTGCCCTTTTGAGTTATTTTCCTAATGCATAATCTTTAAAAAATCTCAAATATATTTTGATGAAATTCAAAAGAAATAAGAAAGAAAAGGAAAACAAATGACGTCTTAAACTGCATAGATCGGTAGGCCCTATAGGCCGTAAAACGGACTCTTACTTATCAGAAGCTAGCTTTCATGTTCCGTGGATTTTGGACATGACATCTACATGTATTCTGTCATTTATTTACACAACTAAAACATGATGTGAATGTAAAATAAATGTGCATACGTGTATATTTAAATTTAATTTGATATAGTGTTTGTGTCGGGCTCGAAGTTGTCGATCGCATGAAAACGAAAGTAGTAACAAATGTAAACAAGTCGGGAACGAATTGAATAATTGCAGACGTACCAAACCTTTAGATGTATTTGATGAAAAAAAGTAGTTTATATCCACTAAATTTGCCACGAGCCAGTCAAGCAGTGTTAGTGAAGTGCCAGATGAAATACTATGTGATCAAGATGAACACTTTATTGAGGAAATTTCGTGCGTTAAAGCTGTATGACCCGATGTTCATGTATTATTTTTGTACATAATTACTTTAAAGCAGATTAATTACTTTATAAAGTTATTAACTTTCCCTTAATTACATGCTTGAAAACATCTGCATGTAAAAGAAAACAGTGCAAATATTATTTAGAAAGTAAATATAGTGGCTACATATATAAATCACCCCATAATAGACGTCTATAAATAGACCCACGCGCGTCAGGGGAATCCCAACATAATGTATTAACTCATACGCAACTGTCTAGTTTTAAGGCTAAAAGAGCGTAAAACAACGAATTACTAAGTTATTTGATATTTTTATTTCTATTAAACTTATGGTACGGCACTGTTATAACAAAATACACAGCTTTACACAGATAAGACCACCGATGATCTGAAAGTTTGAACTGGTCACGTGACTGTCACTTGAAATAGCAGAGTGACGCGGTTATTTGTAAACATCGATTTAAAATCAAATTATTTGGGTTAAAACAGGTTAAATAATTTATGATATGTCATACAGTCTCATAACTACATACGTGCGATGATTTAATAGCGTTTTTACGAGATGGGAAAAAATATTGTAATTCGGACTATACAGCTTTAACGATTTGTACTTTGCTAACCAAACACAGTTCATCCCACTATCAGCGTCCGAGGACGAGGAAGATGAAAGCGGTATGGTGAATGTTTTAGAGTGTAACAATGAGGATGACAATGAAAATAGTGTAGAACTAGAACACAGAACTGTTGACTTAAATGAAGCCAGTTGTGTTGATGGATTTAAAACAAAAACTTGTGGGTGCAGTAAACTTTATGGCTCTTCGTGCAGTTCAATGTTAGACTTCTCTCAAATGTTGGAGTACAGACAACAATGTCAGGAAATGTCTAGTGAAGAGTTGGATTTGACTGTTAAAGTTCAGTTGGCTGCCCACAGAAAATTAAACACGTATTGACCACAGTCAATGAGCAAGAAACAGAAAACTAAGGAGAGGGAAAGAGTAGCACAGAAATATTATTTTGCAGGGCTGCAGGTTTGTAGAGACACATTCCTGTTTTGTCATGGCATAGGGAAGTTCAAACTTAGCAATATTGCTGCATCTCTGGCTGAGGATTGTCTCAAACCCAGGGTCCATGGAAATTCAGGAAAATTTCTAAAACATGCACTAAGTGTGACAGATGTGAAGCGTGTGTGTCATTTCCTCGAAGAATACACAATGAAGAATGGACTTCCCTTGCCTGGCAGACAATCCAACTACTCCACCCAGGAAAACAAAGTTGTTTTATTCCTTCCCTCTGACAAGACCAAAGCTGACATCTGGGAACTCTATAATCAGGCAGCGATTTCGCAGAATTACAGGTACATTTACAATTGTATGGTGTACTTAGTTTTATGTATTTGTATTCATTGTTCACATACATACATACACATAAATATGTATATGCATTACTTACTTACATATATATATATATATATATATATATTTATGTGTGTGAGTTTTCCCAAATGCAATAAATGTACCTGTAAAATGAAGCTTAGAAATCTATATTACACAAAATGTGAATTTTATGAATTACATTCTAATTTGTAATTTATTCAAAATGAATACCAGTACCTCTTACATGCAAGGTGAAGATAACGAACAGTGATCAATCTCATAACTCCTACAAGCAATACAAAATAGATAGTTGGGCAAACACGGACCCCTCGACACACCAGAGGTGGGATCAGGTGCCTAGGAGGAGTAAGCATCCCTTGTTGACCGGTCACACCCGCCGTGAGCCCCATATCCTGATAGGTAAACGGAGTTATCCGCAGTCAAAATCAGTGTGCCAAGAACGGCTTAACAATCGGTATGAAACACGTCAGACAGCATTTGACCCAATGCGAGGTTGTATTGACGAACTAGATCGTTATAACGACCATAGAATTTGCGAAATGCTGACAGCATGCATGTATTGATGGGAAATCAAACATATTTGGTATAGTCTCAGAATACTTGTTTCCATATTATATTTTTGATATTGGTTATCATGCATTTTTAAAAAAAATGATAATAGTCATGAAAATAAACATGCAGCATGATAACTACAATAAAGGAGACATGTTATTGATAAGCATTAAGTGACAAGTAATTGTTTCTAATTAATGAGTTTCTATTATTTTTTTGCAGGAAACTGTTTATCAGAATTTAAGAAAATCTGGTTAGAACAAACCCCACACATCCTAATCATGAAACCGGCTACTGATCTTTGTTCCAAATGCCAAAGATATGTACATAACATCAGCAATGCTGGAAATCTGTCAGAGGAGGAAAAGAAAATCTTGCTTGATGAGTACACTTGTCACCTCGATAAGGCAAAGGGGCAGAGGGAATACTACAGGGAGAAGTGCATTGGGTCTAAGGAGTTGTTTCGGAATTATAGCCTGGATCTTATTGAACAAGGTAGATATAATATACTTTTAAAATTGGTTTACATTACTACATGTATATTACACATGTAGCTCAACTTCAATTAAACAAATTCAGCCAAAATAATTTCAAATCAGTACCAATTTTCTCTCTAGTATTCTTGGATGTATTTTCATGAACAAACATTTCATTGATTTCCTACATAAAAATTCAATGGCGTTTTTACACTTGTTAATTTGTGTACATGTATGTATTTTTAGGACAAGTGTGTACTTTTGATGGTACCCTGACTTACAGTTGTGATTATGCCCAACAAGTCCATTATCCACACCATGCTCAAGAAGTAGGGCCTCTTTTCTTCAAAACTCCAAGGAAGTGCCAGGCATTTGGTGTGTGTGCGGAAGGAGCAGGTATTAATTCAAATCAATCATGTTAATGTGATTAAACATGTTAATTAGACTGCAATAATTTGGAGTCCTGTTTATATATACTATTGCAAATTCTCTAAAAAAAAACCAAAAAAAAACCACACATTCAAAGAGAAAATATATTGTAAATTCTTGCAGGTGTTCAGAGATTTTATCTGGTTGATGAAGCTGAGGATGTAGGAAAAGGAGCTGGTGCTGTAGTCAGTCTTCTACACCATTTCTTTACCTACTGGGGATATGGCGAAAAGAATGTTATTTTACAAATGGACAACTGCGCAGGGCAGAACAAAAACAACACAATGATCAGGTATTACATTTACAGATTTATTTCACTTGATGTGAATTAGCAGGATGCATGTCAAATATATTCGTTATTTCTGCAAAATCCCAGTCAGTATTATAAAATGACTATGAAGTTTGTATTCTATGGTATTCAAGTCTTTGTTAATGTGTCTTATAGATATGGTATGTGGAGAGTCATGACAGGACGTCATCACAACATAGAATTCTCTTTGATGGAAGCAGGACACACCAAATTTAGCCCAGATTGGCATTTCGGCCTCTGGAAAATGAAATGGAGACATTCCACAGCAGAGACTCTTAATGACGTGGCGTCATCTGTGAGCAGACCATCTAGGAATGGTCACAATATTCCCCAGCTGATACAAGACCAGGAGAGACCTGTGGTATTTTATAATTGGTCTTTTTATCTTGATAACTTTTTTAAAAAATTACCATTTCAAAGTACCACCATTTCCAAATATTTGCAAGCAAGCCAGGAATTGTGTCTGTGAAGGAATACAACAGTTCTGAGGAAAAACTTGTCAGCATCATGAAGAGAAATCAGCT
This sequence comes from Ostrea edulis, assembly GCF_947568905.1. Lineage (NCBI taxonomy): Eukaryota > Metazoa > Mollusca > Bivalvia > Ostreida > Ostreidae > Ostrea > Ostrea edulis. The sequence continues at coordinate 16,261,663 of NC_079164.1, read as the reverse complement.
GTTCTTAGACAACACCACCATGCCATCATTACTTACACCAAAAGGCCTTGATGCAGCTGGACAGTGGTAGCTGTACCAGGAGATTAGGCCACACTGTAAGGACACTTCAGACAGTCTACAGTCCTGTCCAAAACCGTGCACCAAGATAGAATCGGGGAAAAGAAAGTATCCAGTGAAGTTGACCTCACCCGAGTGTTAATTATTAGTGTGTCACTGAATAACTATGCATGAATATCAATTTATACATGCATGTACATGTATATCATTAAAACATTTTGAATGAAATAGTTGATATGATACTCTTATTATATTTTATAGTATTTATAGTATACATGTATTTAACTTGAATTTTTTTTAAAGCTGTCATGACCTTTCTGCACTTTTCTCCCAAAATTAATGAGCAGATTATTTAGGTTGCATAAATCTGAAATTAATACTCAGTTATTGGTATTTGTTTTTATAATTGTAATGCATTTATTGCAGAATTAACTATTTTCTGATCCCTTATTGTGCATTTATCAATACATTTATTTTAATTTGCCTTAAAAATAAAAATGATGCAATTTTTGCAAGGAAGGTGTCTACTTTGCAGCGTCATAACTCATTAAATAAAAGGAGTTGCACTGAAATATTTCACATTTTATTTATTGATATCCTACCTATGGAAAAATGTTAAAATCTTATTTTGTTGAAAAAACTCAATAAGCCTGGTTTTCTGGTGGCTCATCACATATGTATATGAATGATATTATGAAAAGCTATTTACCGAAGGTTTTTTATCACACTTCTCTGCAATTTGGACATTAGGCGGATGAAATGATAGAATACCTGCGATCAGCCATGAAAGATTTGTTAGACAGCAATGAATGGATGGATACAGAAACTAAAATCAAAGCTAAACGAAAGGTAAACATTGTCAAAACTAAACAAAAGGTAAACATTGTCAAAGCTAAACAAAAGGTAATTATTGTCAAAGCTAAACGAATTGCTTTGACTTCAATTTGGCTACGGATAACTCCGTTTATCTTATCAAGATATAGGGCTCACGGCGGATGTGACCGGTCGACAGGGGATGCTTTCTCCTCCCAGGCACCTTATGCCACCTCTGGTGTGTCCAGGGGTCCGTGTTTGCCCAACTCTCTATTATGTATTGTCGTTATTTTCACCTTTCATGGCATACTTTGTCAAAGCTAAATAAATTGTAATCATTTTCAAAGCTAAACAAATTGTAATCATTATCAAAGCTAAACAAATGGAAATCATTGTGAAAGGTAAGCAAAAGGTAAACATTGTCAAAGCTAAATGCAAGGTGAAAATAACGAACAGTGATCAATCTCATAACTCCTACAAGCAATACAAAATAGATAGTTGGGCAAACACGGATAATAAATTGTAATCATTATCAAAGTTATATAAAGAGTAACTATTTTCAAAGCTAAACAAATTGTAATCATTGTCAAAGCTACACAAGATATAAACATTGTCAAAGCTAAACAAATGGTTAATATTGTCAAAGCTAAATAAACTTGTAAATTGAGAACTTGCAATTTTCTCCTATGCTAATGGGTTATCTTTGATACAGGCAGACCAAATGCAGCCGAAGATAGGATATCCACCAGAAGTGAAAAATGACACGCTCCTTAATGAGCGATACAAAGACGTAAGTACATTCATTTGATACAAGTGTTTAATACGAATAACAAATGTTTGATATGCCCCAAGCCATATTACCAATTTCAACTGCATTTAATGTCCCTGTTTCATGGAGACCTTGCATACTTGTACCATGTACCTGTTATGAATGTTAGTTGCGAACGACACTGAAAAGTTTTGGAAAACGTGCAATGGCATTTTAAAGCATTGGAAAATACTTTTAGTGAAGTAGATACACATTACGTTAACTAACCTTTGAAAACAATTAAAACAATCATTTCAAGATTGAATTCAAGTAATGTCTAGCGCAACTGAATTGAATAAAAACTTGACCCTACGAATTTTGTGCTGCATCCCTGTATCAAACACGAGGAGAAACATAAACTTTGATGAATTAAGAAATCAATCAAAAGTTCGGGATTTCTTGCTGTTCCGAGATCATCGATACAAGCGTTGACCTTTTCAAGAAAAGGGTTGGTTGCATATTCTTCCCATCCATTTTAGTACGAATTTGATGGGAAAACTTATTTTGACATCGTGCGTACCTACTTGATCCTTGGAACTAAAGAACAGCTCCAAGAGCTCCTTAAACCCGTGGACAGAAACGCGTGAGTAATACTGAGTATTGTTGTAACACTGAGGAAGTAAGCATTGACGGTGCATAAAATGAAATTGAAATTTGTAACGAATTTATATAATACTTTTATGTATAATATGATTGGTCGAGATGCAGTTGGTAAACCGATGCCCCCCCCCCCCCCCAAATATGTATGTCTGGATGATAGTATCTAACAATGGTTATCATGTCTTGCCGATGAATAATTCTTTTAAAAACCAATTTTGTGAACTTTTACGTGCAAACGATTTTTACTTGATTCCACAATGTTTGAAAAATACCACATTTACTTTTAGGAATGCAAATATTTGTATTCATTTTCTAGTAATGTGGAGTCCCGTGGGGATCCGGGTTAGAATAAATCCCCATTACCCCTTGTTTGTCGTAAGAGGCAACTAAATGGGGCGGTCCTTCCAATGAGACCGCAAAAACCGAGGTTCCGTGTCACAACATGTGTGGCGCGATAAAGATCCCTCCTTGCTCAAAGGCCGTAACCGCCGAGCATCGAAATAAATTTTGCAGTCCTTCACCGGCAATGGTGAGGTCTCCATATGAGTGAAAAATTCTCAAGAGGGTCGTTAAACAATATAAAATCAATCAATCTAGTAATTTTGGGAATTTTAAGACATTCATTCTTTATATTAGCCTCAGGGGATGCTTACTTCTCCTAGGCACCTGATCCCACCTCTGGTGTGTCCAGGGGTCCGTGTTTGCCCAACTATTTATTTTGTATTGCTTGTAGGAGTTATGAGATTGATCACTGTTCGTTATCTTCACCTCAATCTATGGTGATTTTGTCAGGGTGACTTAATGTAGAGGTATGAAAGGATGGAATGTACGTACATGAAGAGGTGAAGATAACGAACAGTGAACAATACCATAACTCCTATAAAGAAAACAAAATTATGAGCACCGCAAACACATACTTCTGGATATATCAGAGGTGGAATTAAGTACCTAGCAGGATTAAGTATCCCCTGTCGACCTTTTATGTACGATTTTCCGAAAGTAAGTTTATAAAGTTAACTGATTTTTTATGTGAATTGTTAAGAAATATCAACCGCTGGGTTTTTATTATTCAAGTATGAAGCTACATGTATGAGTAGTACATCTGCCAGATTGTCATTAAAATTGCATCGAACCTCATAAGGACATAGACTATAACATCCGGTTAGCAATACATTAGTTCAGCTGCCTATGTCTTTGGTGTAGAGTGAGCTTCATTTATATCATATTCTTTGGAACGGTGAGTAGTGTTCGATCATATTTTGTACAGGTGGATAATGCCCCCGGCCACTGTCGACGCATACTTTGACCCGGAAACGAACCAAATCGGTAAGACCATTGTCAAACAAACACTTTAATTATTGATAGTGATGATGTAATCAAACTGGTTAAATTAGCTTGTAGAAATAAAGATATTAAAATAGAAGCAAAACGGAGAACAAACCCATTCTACCCGAATCGGCAACGTCATTTACAAAAACACGCACATTCCCTTCCTGGATGGTCCTCAATATGGCCCTGTGTCTTGGACGTTTTATATTTAATTTTTGGAGATATTTTTGACAGATATTTTCCTGAGAACATTTATTACTTAATGTATAATAAAAAATCAGTGTGACTATTTAAGATTGATGTGGTTTCTTCTATCCCATAGCATTTCCAGCAGG